>NW_008751750.1:1263338-1373869 GCF_000715545.1 Opisthorchis viverrini | reverse complement strand
TATATATAGGGAGACTGGTAGACACCTCTGGCTGAGCACCACGACCCAAGCCCATAGGGGACACAGTGGTTCACCGCTTACTTCCCTTGGTTTGGTTTACCAGTTCGTCTGTTTACTTTGACTGCTATCTCTGATCCATTTGGCATGCATTGTTGTTTGCTGTAATGTGTGGTATTTTTGTTCTATTTGGTTTCATGCTTACGTATACAGATGATGAATACAGGGCTTTCCAGTATGTTAAGCCGACAGTGGTGCGAGACGGGGCTCTGCGATCATCGTTGTACCGTTCAGATGAGCAATGGCTAACGTCAATGTCGGCTTAGGGTACATCGTATGAGTATTGTGAGTATCGTCATCAAACCCCGTGGGTGTCTAACTTCCCGCCCCCAGGAACAACAAGGTGCTTTTGCAAAACATAATCATGTTTGCTGCAGTCGGTATCCCATGTACTTGCTCTCCATATTTTCTCGTCACTTCCTTTCGGCGCGTATCTCCATGAAGTTTTTTTATTCCTTACAGGCGCGAAAGTACGTGACGAGATCTACGAAGCCTTTCGGAACATCTATCCTATTCTGAAAAACTTCAGAAAGCCCGACAAAGATCCTAAATCTATACCTGGCACGTACTATGTTCCTTCTACTTGACTGATTCTCATTTCACCTAAATCCCTTCACAGTGCTGTTATTCTGTATATGTGTGTCGCCCTGTTCAATCTGCTCGGTTTGACCCTCCTTGATACATTGGGACTAAGTTGGTTTTCGTTTATGATAGTGATCTATGTTCTCTACATCACCTCCACCCCGTATTTTTTTCTACCGAGTCACTTGAGCATCATTTGGCATACCGCATTTTTATTGTAAATATTCAAATGTTCCCTCATGCCTCTTTCTTCTTAACGGCGCTAGCTCTCTGGGTTGTTGATGTATGCTTTCGACAGGCTTTTCTTTCTCATGCCGGATTTATCTACTTATGTACGCATATTTACTATATTACATTATTGATTTCTTGTTTGGACAAGATCCATTCTCCATTCAGAAGGACTAATGGCTCGGTTTGTGTTTTCGTGTACATTACCTGCGGCAGCACAATACTCTCCCTATGAATAGCACGAGTTGGGGCATCGCACGGTTGTATTTTAGGCGGAATTTTTTTTAGCCACAAAGTGTTCTGTATATCAGGATGAGATCAGGGTGAAAAACCGGGCAGTTCTCATTTTTCACTGCAGAGCGCAGCAGAATTCTGCCCTTGTTAGCTATGAACCTAATTACCTTTCCTCAGGATGTTGCATTTCTTGATGTGTTGGTGTCACCAACCGAAGTTTCAGTAAACGAATCTGTCCTATTATCTGTATGTGTTGTGAACTGCTCGCTGTGTACTAAGATCGTTCAGCTGTAACACCCTTCCGGTGCTTAGCTGCCATGCCACCCGAAGGAAGCACGAGGGCTGGGATACTGCCATCTTGCTCAAGCCTAGACGGGGGAAGTCGAGAGGCAGAGGTCGGGTTCTAACCACGGACCTTCAGTAATTTAGTCCCCGCTCTAACCAGTTGAGCCATCTCGACATCTCTCGCTATGCACTCCCCTGACTGAAATGGGATTGACTCGTTCGTGCTATCAACGCTGAGTCACGCTCCGTCCCAAGCATGGAGTTCACGCAATCCATTCCGGAGCCGCTGTGAGATATGGCTGAGAACTGATTTTAGTGAAACTCTTACCACCAGAATCCCTGTAATATCTGACTGGGTATTGGAGATGCAGGTTTCTTCATATACTTGTGACAAGCGAGAACTAGGTCTCCTTCTTTGAGCGAACGAATGGTTTCTTGACATGTGAGTGTCAGTGTCGAACGTTCTCAAAAAAGGACCGATATATATATATATATATATATATATATATATATATATATATATATATATATATATATATATATATATATATATATATATATATATATATATATATATATATATATATATATATATATATATATATATATATACAATCCAAGAGTACGATAAACGAGAAATTCGCCTGAGTCTCTCGTTAACACCAATGTAACCTACATATGAGTGTAATTTGCTAAGGTTTACTCCACTTCCGTATTAAACGAGTAAGACATCGACGGAATCCAGGTCTACAGTTGAACCGTTTTTTAAACAATTGTATATGCTACGCAAATACCGCCCCATCCGAGATATCGAAGTTTTCGTCGATGGGACACACTGTCTATAAGGTTACTAATTACTGTGCGACATCCCTCTCGTTAACACGAAAGACTCGTCAATCGCGTATATTTTAGTGTTCGACTAGAACACAAGGTTGACGGAACCTCTGATGAGCTCCAAGAGCGGCTTTCAGCAACTTACTGAGTGTTGCTCTATTTTAGCCCTCCACTATCATTTTGATTGCCGTATGCGTACTTCGGAATAAGGATGGAATGATTCCCCATGTCCTTTTGTTGTGAACTGAACTGTAAACTGAAGCACGACCACTATGGAGATATACAGTAAAGGCTACATGTGGACAGAGTAGGGCAAGCCTAAATCAAACGTAACTGGAATGATCTTGACACTACGGACTAGGTTTTTCCGTTAACCAAGTTACTGGTGGGGTTAATAAAGCACAGACCTGACACCATCGGTTTGATGAACAAACTGATAGCGTGGCATGATTAACTTGTCTTACAAGCAACTTGTCGACTTGTGCACCCTCACATCACTTCAGGCTTAGCCTGACTATGTGGTATTGTGGGGCTCTCCCGCCAACTTCGCTGCTGATTCCTCCAGCTTCACTGTTGATTAGGCTGTTGGTGGAACCGCTGTGTTCGAACAGACAAACATAGGGCACATATCATCCACTTGAGCAATACAGTAACAAGGCAAAGGCTATGAGATGTCAACATTTCGTCTTCAGCCGCAGTACTAGAACTCATCAATTTTACATCACTAAGGATAAAGAGTAGTCAAATAGTGGAACGGAGCCAGTCATATCATGGGTTAAGCAGGTTCGGTTCTCAAGTCTATGGCAAGATGGCATGTGTCAAGGAATTTTGTGTGCACAAACAAGGTTGATGCCAAGCAATCAACATGGACGGACAGTTTCGCGGTGAAATGACAGTAAAATTGGGAACGGTTTATTGGGGGTCAACGCTGCATCTAGTGGATAGTATGGTTTCATCGATCGATGAAGCAAGTTTTCAGGTCTCACACTGCCAGCCATCAATCGATCGATTAGTCACCTGACTTAACGAGGCATCTTCAGAATGCGTCCGTATAAGCCCCCATCTGTTCTGCCAATATATATTTCACCGCAGCTGTATGTGGACTGGCACACAATGCGCGAGACGGAGAGATTGGGTTCAATATGTGACGTCCATCGGAGATGGGAGTAGGGTTTGTTGAGCAGCTGGGTACTTACGATCGATATGCAGTACGAAATTTATGCCGTACGGCTTATTGCGATCTGCGTGATTTGATCCTTCACCCACTAGTAAATTATCTACTCTTGCTTGAATTAACCAAGCAAATACTCGCCCATCAATCAATTCCAAAGCGCACTGACGACGTGTCGACTTTCGGCCACTTTGATCTCAGTTCTTCGTCACTGACCTGCTTCATTGAGTTGGGCACATGAGTCCCCCTGACCCCATGTGTTAACAAGTTTTTGGAATTTGTGTGTTTTCACTCATAAAGAGAACGATGCAACACGAACTTTCACAAAAACCTTCCGAGGACTGGTCCCATAAACTGTAGTGGCAGTCACAAATGTACTTTCGAAATTGGACTGGATGATGGTTACACATATAGTGGGCATTGTGCGAACCGGTCACGTTCTGTTACAGCGACCCGACAGCACATGCATGTCACAAATACACATGCTGCAGGAAGATGAAAAAATGGATAGCAGATTACGATTAGCCGATGGACTCATTTCTACGATTTGTCTGTCCTCCCTCAAGGGTATGGAAACTCGTTTTCATCCCTCAGTCTTCCATATCCCGGTAGACTGTCAAAGTAGACTTCAGTCATAAAAAACCAATAGATTTATCGGGAATTTCTGAGAGAGTTACTTGATTACTCTCCACAGAACCCCACGGGATTCATCTGTTCACAGTTGTAAAATTTAGGCAACACCGTGCATTCGTTGAAAGCGGTCGACATAGGTTACAGGTGTGTCTTGATATTTCCATGTTTGCTTGGGACTAAATGAAGTGGGAGTGTGAAATCTGTTATTGACTCTTATCAAGCGGATCCTCCGAGCTTACAGAATCCTACCGTACTTACGCGCAACTAGAATGTGCTATGTGTATGTCAGCGCTCTCCTCGATAAGTATTAAATTTGAGAATTTGAGGCTAGTGAATCACCCGACGGGGTCCATGTACACTGACCCCCCAAAAGAGGGAACGACTTAGAGGAAAGGGAAATTTTTGGCCCCGTTTCGCAAGAGGGAATGAGGGTGCTCCACCAGGTAGTGTATGAAATTGAACCCTACTTTCCCAAGAGGTATCACCCCTCTTTGAGGGGTCATCTTTTCGGCGGTATCATTATGGTGTGAAGACCTCTGTGACGGAAATATTCCTTTGTTCTGCGAGTAGCTATTTACCTACATGGCGCGGAATGCAATAGCATTCAAGCCACGATTTTTACATCTTTGTCTTAGGTGGAAGAGGAAAATTTTTCTCATGTTTCTTTGGATTTGGGAGATCGGTTTGAAGCACAAACTTAGGGGCAGAATGAGCTGGTCAACCTTGGGAGTAATCTTCTCTAGAGAAGCCTCGCATGTTAGATCTTCTCTACTGAAGAGATTTATTAGTTTAGTCATGTAGATGTTGGGACCTCCTCTGATATGTTCATGTTATGACTTAGCAGTCCTGTCCGGTGGACTCACTCAAAGTGGGGAGTTCAGGTTGAGTCATTCGAGATGCTGACAGATTTGGCCTGGCCAATAGTGGTCCTGCACCCTGCCCGCAGTGTCCAAATCTCAGAGCTGTACAATATTACAGCCTGTAATTTAGTCTGACCTACCCGTGCTTTGGAACCTGATTATATGCGTTTGTGATGCCACAAGTAGCGCAAAGTGGCACAAATAGTCTTTGACGTGTGTGTGTTCATGTCGTCTGTCATACTACCATCAGTGCTGATGCAACTTTTGAGATAATTACAATGCCACAACTTTCAGTCTCACTCCTTGAATCCCTGAGGTTAGTTTCAGAAACTGTATGTCCCGCAGCATGACTTGGAATTTTGTGGGCAGGATGTAAAGCCGAAAGATCGGATGACCTAGTAATGCTTGCGCTTCTCGTTCCTTTTCAAAGATGAGAACAATGTCGTCTGCATAGTTCAGCTTGACAAGGTTCTTGGTCGGACCGGGGTTTTGGAGACCTGTGTTCGCCTCATCACTCACAAAATTAAGCAAAAATGGATAATGGACATCCATGTCGGATACCATTGTTTGCGGGAATAATTTTGGAGAGCTCCCCATGCATTCACGCGCCAAAATAACTGTGAATGCAAAAAGCTCATGGTATTCGCGAACACCGGGAGCATTTTCTTGTTGCTTCGTGTATTCAGAAGCATGATCGGGTTGACAAAATCGAGCTTATTCTTGAATTCAAGAAATACCCAGGTTTTGGGCCATTGCCGTAACACTTGACGGGTGTGGTGTGATTCATACACTCGCTTAACGGCCGGAATTTCGCTTGGTGTCCTCGGGTATCGTCTTCACATGCCTTCGTGGGACGACGTAAGATAAGCTTAGCAAAGAGTACGGTTGCATCGGGGATTAAGTTAATTCCTCGGTGATTGACCCGCTGCCAACACCCTTTTTTGTAATGTACATCACTTTCGGCTCACCCCAGTTTGTTAAAACGGTCTCTTTCGTCCTTTCAGAGATGAATAATTTAGGCAAGCTCCATCATTTAACGGAACCAGTGGGGATTCGTCAGGACTAGCAGCTCGATGGCGCTTGGAGTAGGAAAGGAATTCGCTCATTTCCGAAGCCATCGTGGGTTCCAACTGCACTGCTCTTGGCCGTGTTGTGGGTCAGGAATCCAGTTGAGCAACTGAAGGTGGCAATTTGAATGGCTATTGAAAATGTTGAACGCAACGATTCAGGTGCTCTTCTTTTTTAGTTTCAGACGAACAGCTGGAATCAGTGATTGCTTTCCTCCTCAGGGGCCCATTTGGACCAGTTGCGGGCATCAGCTGGAACAGTTTTCGCACGTTCTCAGCTTCTCACATCCACTATCTCTTCAGGTTTCTGAATTCACCAAGCTTCTCGGTCTGCGAGGACGCTCCCCACCTGAAGTCTTACAGTTCCTGAAGTAGTATGACGCTCTTGATCGATAGAAGTACGTTCCCGAGCTTCGAGCAGTTTTAGGGTGTTGCTCGAATCTGGATGGTTGAGCCGCTCCACAGGCGGAGCGCTCTGTATGTTTTAGGGTTGCAGACAGTACCTGCGAGTGAAAATAAACATGTGTTGCCCGAAGGGGACTTCACTAGATGGTTCTGGTAGACCTGTTTCCGAGAGCTTATAAATGATCAGGCTGGGTGTATGCTTTTTGTGCGCCCCTGGAAAGTGCAGCAGCAACGAACAAACGCATGAGCTAATTCCACATAGATATTCCAGAACGAGCGACAATCAGTAACTGACCCGCGCCACCCATAGCTAACGGCGGTGTGGTCTACCTGTGTTGAGGGTTTGTTCTCATGCCTGCGCACCACGTGGTCAAGCGGCTTCGGTTGTTTTGGAATTCGATACTGCACGCAACCGTTGTGTGGTCAGTGCACAATTCACCAGGCTTTGTCCGTCGCTCGTGTACCTCGATTTCATTACAACGCGATGACCCAACTGAGCCTCAAAAGCGCTAGCGCTGCATACTTTCGCATCCATAGCCACAGAAACTACAACGATAGCGGAGCTGTTAACCCACCACAACAAGGCACTGAAAGCGTCTTAAAAGCTGTATTTGAGTGTATCAGGGCTAAAGTCTGTTGGGGCGTAATTAGATACAGTGGACAGGCATCGAGAGTAGTGCGTTGATGAATGCTCTTACAGATGTTGTCAAACGAGCCACACAAAAGTGTCTATCAACGAACAACCCTTCAACTACAAACCCTTATGCTCAGTGGCTTACGGCACGATGTTGGAGGCTCTAGGATTATCACATGTACATCCGTCAATACAGCTCAGTGGGTTATGAAGAAGCATCTTGATAAGGTCCGGTCTCTTCCCTACAGTTGTAATTTTCTGGACACTGAAGACCTAATGTCTTGCAATAAAGTAGCAATCAAGCAACTTTATTGGCTATATATTTTATTGGCTATATTTTAATAGAGGGTCGTGAAATTACAGGCGATTAAAAACGCTATTATTAGGCTGCCAATCCAGAAAGATGGGCAGAATCAGTTTAGCATTATAAAGCAGAAATACGCGTTAGAGTCCTGATTCAACCGACCTCCATTAACTCAAGCATTAGTTGAAGGAAGACCCGCAAAAATTCACGGGTGGATAGTGACCATTAGTGCAAGAGGTTGGTGTACAGAACAAAGCTATGTAAGTAGACGGATCAATACATCAGTAGGTGTTCAGTCTTATATCGCAAGATATCATACCGAAACCTTATTCGGCTACAAAGAATGAATCAGCAAGACGAATAAGTTATGTTGGGTGACCTGCGTCTTCGTCTGCTGTCACGTGGCTGTCCACAAAATTGATCCAAGGTTTTGAACGTCACAAATGCTCCTATGTCACAAATGTTTGTCAACTAATGCACTGCAACTGTGAAATATAATCATGTGGATATGTTCAGCGCACGACAGAATGTTTCTCAACAAACAAACAAGGCTGGTACACAAAGGACTGGAATTCACGCGAAAGAACGACGTGAAAAGTGGAGAGACACTGTCGTAAGTTCCTGGGGAAGAAAACTATCTTTCTCCCCATCTTTGATGAAGCATGAGAATTCTAAATACCGGCATCCAGGATCCAGTCATCTACTTTTCCCCGGTTTCGTGAAGCATAATAAATGGCACGATCGTGACTGGGTAAACAGCAATCATTCCTCAAATTCTGGTCTGGATCGGGCATCCAATGGCTGTTCGCCCAGTGAGAACAACCGCCATCACGGGGGCTCTGGGAATAGTTCAAAAGTGTATCGCAGCAACCCTGTACCTACTGTTCTCAACCGATTGTATCAACTGAGCCGACCCCAACTGCTTGGCGGTAACACGAAAGGACTGCTAAATCACCTCGAGAATGGAAACCCTCCTTTGTTAATTCAAACCGAGAGACGCAGTGACGAATATTCAAGAAAAATTGGGGTCACTCCCTACAAATGGCGCCATGACATCGTAAGGGGTTCCAAACGACTTGGAGCTGTAACTACTGAAAGTGTGAGGAAGCGGTCTAAGTTGCTAGAAGAGGCGGCAAAAGACGTAACCCCATTACGATCTCAGAGCGACTTGAACAGCTCATTGCATGGGATCAATCGTGTTCGTCAGGAAGTTAGCTACTGGTTTACAAGGCATAACGACGGAAGACCTCCCTGGTTCCCTGCTGGAAGGGGCGGTAATTCGAAAAGTCACCACCGTCATTTACAACCAACTTTCTCGCGGCTTCGAATTTCGAACCTCCCAAGCAAGACAGTTGGATGTCAGTCACTAGATCCCCCTCAAAGTCCTCAAGGTTCATCCAGATGTGCACTTAATCCCGGTAGACTACGAAGCCTCCTGGCGATGGCTAGTGCGAGTGTTCGAGTGTTTCCAGGTTCCAGCTTATCTGTTATACCTACTGTCACTCGCGGTGGCAACATGAACCATCGAAGAGTAAATAACTATATTGTCTCAGCGTCAGCAAGGAATGCTCAAAATTCGGAGGTTTCGAACCCGTCTATGATCTTGCCGAAGCAGGTTTATACCAGCCACAATGAGGCCAGAAAAGGAAAGTTTGCTTCGTCTGTATCTCGGCTATCCATACCAGCCGTAAATGAGGCTCCATATGCAAAGAAAACTGAGGTACATGATAATGGAACCGGAAAAAGGGGTCCATGTAAACTGGGAAACCGAAGCGGTGCAGGGAATAAGATGCCACAAGCTTTTCCCGTAAAAAGAAGCAATTCGGATGTAGCTGGCTTACGAACAAACGTTAAAAGCTCATTATCCGATTGTTACACGAACTCGAAGTATATTCCACAGCAACAGAAGGCAATAAACAAATTCAGACCGCCGGAACAGCCTAGTACAGCTGACCATATCAGGTCTAAACAATCGCCTTCTTCGTTGGAGCTTCAGCAATCAGCCTTAACCGCTGGGCAAACTAAGAAGGAACCTTCTTATTCACAAGTGGAACTGTTCAATCCATACCAGGAGCGTTTTGCTGGCCATAACAACTCCGTATTATCTACAAGTCATGCCTTTTCCAATGATGCTATTACCTATGCTTCGCTGTGGGACAAAGTGGCCAACGGGCACACAAGATCTGACGATGATAGCATAGACTGCCTGGGTTCTTTGGCTTATGGAGTCCACTCAGTCCGAGAGCTAGCCAATTATGATGTAGTGAATCTAAAAGAGGGTGAACTCCGGAAACCGCAACAACGAGTTAACAATACTTCACAGGAAACGCTAATCTATGTGACCGATCTATCCGAGTTGTCTGAGACACAACATTCTAGTTTGGCCAGCAAACTGAATTCGATTGTGGGCGCCGAGGAGATGAGCGTGAACCTAAGTTGGAGGACACACACAGAACTTGAAGCCTGCGAGGTTAGCAAGGCAAGCACTTGGAGCTTCGTTATGGAGAAGGACATTAGTCACATCGACAGTCCTCAACGCGTGGCCACCCTTAAAGGTGAGAGTCCGTTCTTTCTGCTTAGCGATGGGGACTGCGATTTGTCCACACGGCTGAACGGTGACAGTCCAGCCCGTCATATAATTCCGGAATTAGCCAATCGTTCACGTCGTACGCCGAGCACGAGACCTGTACAGACTTACGTAGTGCGTGATACGGCGGAACAAAAAGCGGTTGATTTGGAAAAGAGACAGATAAACGAGGATTCTGTTGACGTGTGTTCAGTGCACAAGGATAAGAACCAACCGCACAGTAGAGGAAGAACAAATTTCTTTCAAAAGTTGGGGCGGTCTGTGCGGAGTTTTTCCAACATCCGGAAAAAGGCTTCGATGTCCAGTTGAAACAGACTTACTGACGTTCGATCGGAAAGATCGAAAGTGATGCACATTGTACCTGCGCATCTTTTTATCTCCTGTGCAGACTGCTATTACTGTTGCACAGAACGTACACTGTAAACCAACCTACTGAGTGTGAAGTTTTTATGGCGAATCTTTTGGCTACCTGGGAAATACGTCCGCCTTAAGCACAGTCCTTAAACATGGAGATTAGAGGTCATTCTTGAAAGATGCTCTTAGGAAAGGATTTTAATTTTTCTAAGTGTGGCTGAAATGTTCTCCCGTACTGCAGGAATAACTTGGACTGGATCATACTACTCATCCGTGAAGGGCTTCATTCTAAAAAGGGTTCACTTTACACAAGGTTAATCACAAGGTCCCTCGGGTTGAATGTTTTGGAGCCCAAAGTTATTTGAGACGCATTTCCTATTCCCATAGTATTTTGTGCCAGTAAATCCTTGTGAGGTTGGTAGATAATTTGGCGTAAGTGAAGCCTTCAAGTGATTCACTCATTCATCACGGACGGTTGGTTTATTGAGCAACCCAATGACAACTGGATATAAACAGGCTTTTGTGTGCATGAATAGCGTACGTATTGCGTTGGCTGAAGTTTGATATGTTGAATTTAGGTGTTCAGTTTACATTCACATGAAAAGCTTCAGTGGTGATTGACTCGAAAAATATTTGCGCCCATTTCCATCCAGAAATTGATGCCGAGCCGGGAGCTGGAAAAAATGGTGAGTATCCCTGACTAAAATCGGCTTTCCTTTTCACTCTTAAATTCTAGTATTCTAATAGCATTATATCGCGCAGTTGTGTGGGGCGTCATTGATCCAGACTGCTTGTCACTGGAATTCCGGACTTTAACCACAAAGCATGCAAGTGTGTGTTTACCATCCAGGATGGGGTCGCATTGATCGTAGATTGTATGTGCATTCTCAGCAAGCCATCAATATATCGGTAGCGGTTTTACACACGTGGGGCACTAAAACCCCAAAGGAATTCTAATGTGTCGGAACGGGCGGTCTCAACTCTCCATGGGTCCAAAACACTGTACCAGGTGAGGTGATTTCTACTAAGCGCCGTGTACATACCTATTGACCCCAGCAATAGGATAGTACAAACGAAATACTGCCTTGTATCGAAAACACCTAGTCCGTCTTGAGTTTGTGCATATTTCGGTTGGCTCTTCACTTGACGCGCAGATGAAACTGATTTGCATGAGATTGTTTCGTTTTTGGATAGTTGGTAGCTTTGTGATCGGTAGGGATCTTGTAAACAGGTTTCAAAAATCGGGACACACCGCTGAGGGGTCATTAAATTGGGGTAGCGTCTATCAGCAATGCTGACCCGATGTCGTGCATGGAGCCCGGACACCGTCTATGAGCTGCAAGGAATATCCGTTTCATTGTCATTCCACCAATGCAGACCGGAGAGTCCTTCGTAATCACCTACACGTGGCCGTATGTGTGGATGGCACGACGCCTCGAACGATATTCCTTGCAAAACTAATGCGTCTGTTGGGAAATTTATAACCTTCAGAAACCAACCGGACCAGTAGCTTTTCATCTGCTACTCCTGTGCAAAAGAAAGCCGGCCTTTTTCCACGTGAGACCACCATTCAGACTGAGGACCTACCACTCATATCTAACGTGCTTTGACTGGGGTGCAATCAGTGCTGTTTCTCTATTGCTTCTAAGCAGATAACTACAAAAAACAATGACATATCCGTAATAAACTCCTGGTTGCGACATTCGAGTCTGGTTTGTAAGACTGGACGTATATTAGTTGTTGTCCAGTACGCTATGGTGGAGGAGTCAGTGCACATCATCGGCCAAAAAATATATACAAGTGGTTAACCTGTTGTGTCCAGATAGATGGAGGTTTAATTTGCTGTAGACATTTATCATACGTGACTGTTTCACTGAAAACCTGCTGTTTTCTAGTAATCACAGACAACATCAACTTTTAGATTACAGTCCCTTGTGTACTCCAGGACAAATCAAACAGTCGAGTCAATCGCCGCATCTCAGTTCAGTATGTGCTCTGCTTGTCGAGCTGGATGGCAAAGGGATACCGCTTAAATTGAAGTTTCGCCATCTACATTCAACATAGTATGCACATTTCATTATGCTAAATATATAGACATCCTAACTATGGGCGTTATTGAATTGAGTCAAAGGATTTTGAATCATTCCTAATCAGCGGCTCTGCGCAACCAAGGTACATAAGCATTCGTTCCTACTGAATAACCATTAGTTTGTTTCGCTTCGTATCGCTGGTGGGATCATCAGGAAGTATCGATTATGCATGTGGCTAAATTTGGCTCCATTACCTGTTAGTATGATGTCTTTCAATCGCGGTGCTTCAAATCACAAAAGAAAACTAGGCGATGCGACAGACAGGCCAAATGGCGTATTGGATTGGAACGATCGATCGGAGTGTATGTCAAATCCGCCCTGGCAATGCCTATAGCCTAGACATATACGCTGTCCGGTTTGAAGATATGACATTCTAGACCTTCAGCGTAACCATTACTTACGTTTCACAGCCAGGTTGCGTCTCAACTCTTCATGCGAACGTTCAACGCGCCGGTATTTGCGCATCTGTGGTTGATTGTCGATAGGCATTCTTCAGCTCGTATTGTCAATATCAGCTTGCTTGCTAATAAGCGGAAGCAGAATCCCTTTCCATTTGAAGAAATTCATATGAGCCTAGTCAGCAAAGCAAAGAGATGGAAGACACGATTAGCTGGGCGTCAGATACCTAACCATTTCATTCTCGAAGAAGAGCTACAACAGAAAACCTCTGTTGAAAAAAGTGGCGTGAGCACGAAGCTAAGTAGGATATTCTTCTTTTAGGTGGAAGCAAAAGCAACGAGTAATCACCGCAGAACTCAAAACAGTTTGCAGAACTGCCCGAGCTCCTTTTCCTGCCACTCGAAGGAGATAGTGCCAGATTACCCAAGTCTAAACAGGAGCAATTGAAGCGCCTGCGTAAGGTTTGAACCATGAACCATCGGGTCAGTAATTTCACGGCACGTTCCACTGGAATGGAATCTGTTTTGCTACAACAATTTAGGTGTCGCTGATGGGCTACCGCGGTGGATTTGGGAGAGGCTAAATTGCATGAATAATAGACACTCCGCTGACTGCTCCGGAAACGTATACAGCTGCCACAGCATTACGCCCAATGTCGTTATGCACCAGGAGTGCCATTTACTTTCCTGAAAAATTCTCTGTGATCACTTGAATATCTCTGGTACAACCGCCGGGGAAGTCAGATGTTCTGTCAGATGCTCTAGTGCTCTTTGGGCTGGTCAGGAATTAGTCATTTACACTTGGAGTATCAGGTTGGTACAGGTGCCTCAAAGGTCGCACGTACGAGAAAGTATTGTCATTTATATGTTTATTTCTGGGAGGTTGTAATTTAAGAAGGTTGTCTGTAGCCATTTTGTACGTACACAGAAGTGTACGTCCTTGGTCTTACCTACTTGACGGCTTGAGCTTTCTGCCTCAATCTGATCGCGTCTCATCCATCCATTAACGTTCTGACTTTCTGTTGGAGTAACTTAGCTTCAAACTACGCTCAAGTGTGGTGGCTTTTTCCCGAGGAATGATGCGTCGGCTTCAAAGCGCATGCAAGCCACTTTCATCACTGTCGGGAAGTGTCCAGACACGAAAAGTACATGTGCAAAGAAGTACACATTCCAAAGGTCACAACTGATACCACACGTTCCGGATAGCAGGTGCGTTGGTGGAGCTCACCGAACACCAGCGGAGTGGGTGTGAAGGTGTTCACGGCAGGAACGTTACCATTGCTGGAGACAACGGACAGGTGGATGACCATGATTGGCCTATTGGCCATCCTGTATATTTACACAGAAGTTCTGTATGTTTATCCTGACAATACAGCAGTATCCCGAGTTCTCTGTCTCCTTCTTATCGCGTAGTCTGGCAGGCTGAGTTCCGGCGTGACCACCCACCCACGACACGAAAATCCTTGAGGAACGACGTGTTTCAGGGTCTGAATATAAGATGGTTAGCCTCCACAGAGGACATGCAGATCCAAATCTTCAGTGCACTGACAGCTTTTCAGGTGTGAGACGGCGTCCGCCTCAAAAACGTGTCGGTTTATGATGAGATTGCTGCGCGAATGACTGCGAAACTATGGCGGTCTATAAAAAGACCCCTGCAAAGTTCGATTCTGTCGCATGCGGTTCACATGAGTTGCCATCTTAAGTAATTACCAAATTGAAAAATCGATTAATAGCAATCTTAACCGAACCAGCCTTACAACTGAATAGATGTAAAATAGCAGAGGATATCCTGTGAGCATACAAACGCCATAATTGGAACAAATACTGACCACTGAGCAGACTTTAAAAATCAAGAAAAATGCACCTATCATCTAAAGCAAGTGGTGCATAACAAGACGGGCATTTCGACAGCGTTCTCTAAATTTCTCTGTTCCCCTCGTACGGCGTCTGTAATCTGCGTTCATTAGCCCATCAGCCATCAGGGATTTTGCTTCGGGTCAGACGCAATCAACATGGTAGTAAACAAACTATGTGGCCTTAACTTTTAGAAAACATTAACTTCATTCTATGGTGCATGTAGGAGATGCAAAGAATTCACTTCTTGCGTCTAAAAAATGCAGCTGACAATCGTATAGCCCGTTCGGTCATCCTGGTTTGAAAGAAACTTGTACGAGTTAAGCAGGGTGTAAAAAGAATACTAAACATTTCAGGTGTCTCAGAACATGACCTACAAACAGGTCCAGGTTCGATCAGGTACCGAAAGTACAATCCACAACTTTTTGTACAACGACGCTCCAAGCGCTGTGGGCGAATTTTAGCGGGTTTTGTAGCTTACTCGTACTGGCATGTAAGCGATTTCAGCTCATCTGTCTGGCAGCTTCTGTGTACAGGTAAATCAAGGCTCCTCGGGCCCATGGTAAGAATTACGGAAAGACTAATGATCGTAATGGTTTTGTTAACAATCAAGAGAAAGGTAACCACCGTTCCTGCTTAACGGTGATGGTACATTAGATGACGGTGACGGATCACGGTGCATTGAATCAATATCATAACCACATATGTTTACATTCCCTTTGTCAAAGTTAGTGCTGTGTTGCTCCTAGCTACCTTCCCACTTGAGAGTGAACTGACAACCCTGTATTTACGCATCGGTTATGTCAGCTCCCGCCTCCAATGTGCGCTACCTAACTCCACCTCCCCGAATCATCGGTAACCACTGTACGACAAGTACGCGGTTCCTGCATCTGAGAATGATGGTGATAACTATGCCGATCCGCTTCATAATTTAGCGATGTCAAAGTTCACAACGCAAAACAATATCATTACGTTCTTTGTAAAAATCGAAATCCTATGGGTAATCCTGTTCAAAAAATTAATGACACACGATATTCCTTGATACGCGCTCATAACAAAAGGCGAGATTATTGAAAAGGCTACCCGAGAAAGAGTCCAAACCTGATTTTTTATCAGGTACAAAAAGAGTTTGAGTACACGAGGTGATTCAAAGGAGAACAGCTGCCACTTGTGTACGATATGATAATATGCTTCATTCCGGTACTATTTTTCTGTTCTTACGTTCACCCATCGCGTTAACCATTACTAGATATTCATTATCTTACCTTCTCCAAGCTCTGAATTACGTGTGGGCGGACTTCCTCTAGGTCCTAACAGTAACTGATGGGGTGACAGTTAGCACGGAGTCAGGATGTATTACAATTGAATCATACTACAAAACAAATGGTTTCACCAGTGTGGTGACTTCGTAAATCCCTTTTTCACAGATAACTGGATTGGCATCATATCTTGCAGATAGGTGGCTCTGGTGGTTCTCAAATGAGTAGCCTTATCGCTTGACTTTTTTACGGTTACCGATATTCTCGATGCCACAAGTTCAAACCGAGATTTCATCAAGAAGCGAAAATGCAATTTCAGGTCCTGGAACTTTACTGTAAGGGTTTGTGTAAGCATTCATAAGTTAATTGCTGAATGAATGTTACTTACATAGAGGACGGGCACCAGAGCATAATGAGGTAAATGGCACTTAGCTAGGATGCTGGCACCTATTTAGACTATCTATCTGAGAACGAGGTTAAAACTGAGAATAAGTGGAAGTTACAGAATCTCGTAGGAATCTGAATTTCCAGCTGACGAGGTTTAAGTCTGTTCGATGCGCTGATTTACACTCTCCAACCTTCTAATCGTAATTATCATTCAGACAGTGCCACTAGTCACGTGGTAGGGTGAAGTCACCTGTCTTTTCGCAATCGATAGTTTCGAAACCAGATCGGACATCGGCGTCCTTTATCGTTGGTCGTGTTCTCTCCAATAATGAAACGCTGAGTATGAGCAGCACGCCATTGGAAAAGTGGAATCAGAAAACAGCAAAACTATTCTCCGCTGCCAGAAATGGGTACAGCTGTTGCGTTTTTGGTTGACTCCAACTTTCAGACAGACAAACATATTACGCAAACTTCAGAATGAAGAGCCCGCCCTTCTGAAAACAGTTGACCCCGTTGGAAATTCAGTTGCACATTGGGCAGTGAAGGGTGGACAGGTAAAAATTCTACGCTTCTTGTGGGCTAACTATCCGGAGGTACTGTGGACGGTGAATGTGAATGGTCAGCAGCCAGTGCATACTGGCTGCATTGCTGGAAAGTTCCTGTGTGTCGCCCTTCTGATAGACATTTCGTCTGCACTCGAAGTACCGGATGCCAACGGTTGTACTCCGCTGTTACTCGGTAAGCGGTCTCTCTGCGGTCACATTTTTAGTATGGTTTTCAGGTTAAGTACACGAACTATCGAGGGACCGTCAAACAGGCAAACAAAAAAAGTAAACACAGATAATACGTCTTACAGTGTCATAAACTCACAGTTTTCTGGCCAAACTAGATACTTGAATGCTACTGTGACACAACATTATCCTCATCTCCCGGAAATGAGCCAAGGCATTTTCTAAATTTGCTGCTACGTATGGTGAGAGTTGGATGCCGTGAGATACTGACTTTTCCGGAACTACCAGTTATGTACCGTCCTCCAAAATCTGTCACAGAACAAAGTAGTTGGGGTTACTGATATTATTGATTGATCGGAATGAGTTTTTTAGCACTTGGCATTTCACGGAGCGAAAGTGAACATCAACTCCAGAGCAAAAGAGGAGACTTCTGAACGTAGTTGAAGTCGGAGTCATATGACTCCATCGACCACCAGGATTACAACCTTGGACAGTGTGGATCATGTTAGGAGAAACCTTAGCCTGCCTATTCTCAAACGCAATTTTGTTTCAATGACATCGGAAAGGCTTGTCACTAACTGAGAAGTCCATAAGAAAACAGCAGATTGGTTTTTGCGTAACGTTTTGCTTGTAGGAAGATCACGAGGCTGGCCGAGTTGCAGGGCAATAAGAGCCAAACCAAACTATCCTAGACACGACGCACTTCATCAGCCGTCCAAAGATTCTTTTTGATAGTGTAAACGGTTAGGTCTCATGACTGACGTATGAGAAACACTTACATGAGTATGGGTTTAGTGACTCGTACTCAGGTTCATTTGACGATTTCTCTTTGATACCAAATAAAATTCTTTCAGGTCTGTTTAGTTTATTAGGCGCCATAGTAGGTTGGTTAGGGGGCTGGTGAGACTAAAATATTTCGGTATATTTGTAATGCACTGCTCATAAGGTTGCTGAAAATTCGTCGACAGCCAACACTAGCAACCTTATGAGTAGTGCATTACAAATATATATGTATCGCAATATCTCGAATATCGTGGCGACAAACATGAGGCGGCTTGGTGCAGCACATTCAGTTGCCTGGAAGCATCACAAACGAGAAATTCAGCTGGGTTCCAGGTGAGTCTCTCGAAAAGCCAAATTAGTTTGCAAATGAGTGTATATTCGCTGAAATATTTCGGGTCTGTTTGAGATTTAGTTGGTGACTCTCTCTGATCGATAATCACATACCACTATTTGTAAACGACAGTTATTCTCAGCTGCGTAACAGAATTTCCATATAATTGATTCATGGAAAGTTAGTTTGAAGCTTTTGCTATGACGATGGGCATTTATGCTCGTCGCCTCCGATATTATTTAGCGCTTAGCGATTTCTACTCACATTCACCAGGATCTTCAAGTCAACCTCAAGTATGTCTCGTGCCAACGATGTCATAGTGGTTTCTATCTGAAAGACGCAAATTTTCTCCTACAAAGGAGAACGTGTCACGATGCGCGAATTCCCATAGTGAACAGAATAAGTGACTGACAAAATAACTCATTTGTCGATAAGCTAACCGACTGGAACACGTTTAACACGAATGAGCGTTTTCAGTATGCTCACGTGACATTTAGTGGATTGTGCATTCCAGCTACTCAAACATGAGCAACTTACCATATAATTGTAATATGCAAGAGTTTAAGTTTTCCTGCATTAATGGTGACCAGATTCGTTGTTCCACGTTAGTGTGATATTGCAACCGATTCGCGCTCTCAGCAGAAGCGACGTGTCCAACGGTTACAGTGAACGGTCAAACCTGATCTGAAGGTCACACATCTTACCATACTTTAATCCATCCAGAGAAATTCCTTAAGTAGCTACCACCACCTTCTTGTTTTACATGAGGTGAAACTTTCGTATCAGTCCTAAAAAGGAAAAAATACTCGCTAATAGCTGTAATTTTGAAAGCATCCCATGTTTTAGTAGCTGATCACCGAGTTTGGCCTGCTGTATGGGAATGTAAAAGAGCGTGACCTTTCAAAAGCAGCATTAGACCTCGATTACTGCTGACGTTATTGCTACTTTGCTCCAGATATACTTGAAAATTGGCGACAGCTGATGTGCTTTCGACGTGTACATTAACAGGCGAGCACGGGATTGACTGAAAGAATCATTTTTTATTTACTAGCAAGGACGATACGATAAAATCTTCATGGAAGTAATTAAGCTACGGCAGCTAATGACCTTGACTACTGTCTTGTCGTACAGTGGTTATAGTCACAGTTTCGTCCCCCGATAGTGTGGGGACATGAGGTATGGGGTTGCTCGCTGGATGTGGAGCTGATCTAATTGATTCGTAGATAGAGTTGTTAGTGGACTTTAATTTGGGGAGATCGGGAGGGGCGTTATGCAATGAAGACAATAGCTTGGATCCACGAGCGCCATTTAGGGCGCAACTAGACCGTATCTGACGGTGTCTCCAACCATTGATGTGTCCTTTCTCGCGGGCCAACACATGGAGATGTCAATGACCAGCGCAGCTGAGTCTGTTACCATGGCACTATTTGCCCCCTGACTCGTTTTCATCCTTTGTGTGGTTCTGCAAGAAGAACCCATCGAAGAATTCAGTCGACTGGCATACAGAGCACGTGACCAAGCCAGTGCAACCTATGGAGGTTGATGAGTTCATATACTGTAGGTGAGTTAGTTCTTCCTAAAATCATTCGACGTACTTCATTATTATGTATCCAGTGTTCCCACCAGACCAGGCCAATGCTCCAAAGACATCAGTGGTCAAACACTGAAAGTTTTGACGTCCTCAGAGCACAACGGCCAGGTTTATGATCCATATAATAGTATGGAGCGCACCGCAGCATTGTAAACTCGACCCCCGACGGATAGGTGGATGTCACGCCTACGCCACAGGTGACGCAGGTTCACAAAAGCTGCTCTGGCCTTCCCAATCCGGATGAAAGTATCTTTCGCGGGACAACCGGGACTGATACAGCTGTTCAGGTAAACAAATTTGCCTACTACCTCAATCGATTCATCCTCAAGTATCAGGCTGGGGTTCGAGCCTACCCAGTCTTGCAGATGCACTTTACGATTCACACCTCAACACTCTCGTGAAGGTAGTGTACAGCGCCTTAAAGAGAGTCAAGAATTTATGGGGGATATCTTTGCTCCATAGGCACTGCCATAGTGTCTGACGGTCCACAGGGTCAGAGGCAGCTTTCCTGTCAAGGAAGACAGCCACTGTTGGTCACCAGAGGCGGTGTCGCTGTTCCAGAATATGTCGGAGGGCGAAACTGTGATCACCGCACCCTCATGCTGGACGGAACTCGGCTTGGTTTCCACGGATCTGCCTCTCCCCTTGTTCGGTCAACACCCGATGTCACAGCTACGAAGCTGATGCCACGATGGTTTCCACACAGATTCCGCGTACCCTTGAAGATAGGAATAACTGTCGACATGCTCTATTCTGGAGACATTTTTTCTACTTCATATCGCACCAGGGGGCTTTGTTGATAGGGTCGTCAGGAACTCTCCATTTTACTTGAAGAGGATATACACCCTCCGGCTTTGACACGTTTTCACATTTCACTACCGGTTTTTCTACTTTAGTTGGACGGGCGACTAAGGTCTACATTCCATTCGCCAGTATGTATTATCTCCAGAGGCTGTGTTGCAATAGGCCAACTAGACTGTTCTTTGAAGTGTTTGGCACATCTTTTCAGTGGACGTTTTTGCGAGTGAACTAATGAGCCAACTTTTTCACTCCTCGCTTCACTGACCACTGCTCTATAGGACCAGTTGATCGTATCAGTTGGTATAGTGCTCGGCTGTTTCCGGTAGGCAAGGCTATCTCCATCTCCAGAGCTTTCGATGTCCAGATCTCTCGGTCTTTCCGTAGGCTCTTCACTATTTGGCGTTTGAGGGATTTGTTCGCGCCATCGTACTTGTTGCCCGCTAGTATCGATTTCATGGCATCAGTCGTGGGTAGTGATCTCGATGACATTCTGTGTTCTTTTAGTCGAATCGGAGAAGTCGGACAGACAGCAATGGACGCCGCTAACATAGCTCTTTTTCACATTTTGCCATGCTTTATTCACTTGTCCGCTACCAGTACACTATTGGTTTCCTGAAGAGAGTTGTTGAGTTAGTTCAAATTGATGCCATTTGGCCATGGTCGTCCTTCGAAGATGGTGGATTGGCATGCTTCTTGCTGACTTGTGACGGTCTGAAGGGAAACAGTTTGTCGGGCGTGCACGCACCAAGGCTATGGGACACTGACAGTGCTGTTGCCTTCAGTGAGATTAACGCTGGCATACTACGATGACAGTAAGTTGCTAGCAGATACAGCACAAAGACAATGATCGTCACTGTCACTGACAACATTAGTGTTAAACGAGCCCAGCTGAGTGAATCAGCCTAACAGAACAGTCCATTTTGGCTCATTCAACCTCACCCGGACATAATTCGTACATATGATTGAACATGAGCTTGGCAATAACATATCAGTCAGAGAATTACTGCCGTTTTTTATTGATGATCAAAGGGTGCTTATGTAGAAATTGTTTCCTGTTGTGAATTAGTTTTTGTTTTCTTCATTGTTCCTTGTTTGAAGTTTCTGTCCTCTCAAGTGGAGACCGGTGAGATCATTATTGTAGGTGACAATGAAGCTACGCATGTCAGGCTGCTCGTTGTAGGCTCTCCTTCCCTTTATTCTTCCACATCAAGGCTTTCAAATAAACTACGTTTGCAGTAGAGTATCAATTCTGAGCACTGGTGCTCTGTCATAGGCGATGGTAATTGTGGGGCTCACAGTTTTACTGTATTTAGGCAACCCTCATTATTCTTAAAACCTATTTTATTCTGTGGTATGGTTGTTACTGGAAGGAAGCTGTCGTGTGGCATTGAATGGAACTTAAACCCACCCTACTCTATTCTCCGGATTAGTTACCATCAGAACTAAAACAATATTTTCAGGACTGACCACATCTCAGCTGGTTGTAACGTCTTATCTCCAAGTTCACGCTCTGACCTTGATTAGGTCTTGGTGAAAAGCTATGAAGAGTTGTGTCACTTGTAATGAGTAAGAGGATTTCCAAAATATTTAAAAAATGAAGTTTCACAATGAGTGTGCGGGTACTTTCTGTGTAAATGATACTACCCCTACTTCAAATTACTGTACATTATAGAACGTTCGTGCACATCGCTGGTGTTCCGACAGCGGTCCTTGATTTGAGGCATTGGCAGGACTGTTCGTTTGGGTTCCATTCCTGTGCCACTCAGAGCTATCAAACTCAGCTCCGATCACCGTTGGGGACGGTGATTTACAGAAAGTTTTCGATGTATCAGTGGCAAAGTAGTGTTTAGTTGCCATGTTCTACAAAGCCCTAGTGGCTGATCAGAAGAATGGATTCAGCCCCCCCCCATAAAAATGAATGAAACTACTGTGATCACGCCTGATTATTTGCTTCATTGCTTCACATTTCATTCCAGACCGCTTGCTTTACTTTTAGATGACTATCTCCTGAGACAGGATTAGTCGGCTTCAGAAGTGTCTTGACTATACGCTATCCAGATCTTGATAAATTGCAGCTCAGTTTTAGATTTAGTGAGAACCTCTGCGGACTGCTCTATATCACTCTCAGCCAGGTTTCTAGGCATTCTCCGAGGTGACAATTTGGAAATTTGGTTTTGCTGAAACAGCGTTACTTCAGCAAGTATAACTGAGAAACTGCAGCCATTTGTAGGGGACTCCAAGAAAACTATGAATTCACTTTTTTGACAGCGAACTAACCTGGATACTATGTTATTTATCCGCACATCTCTCGTGGTCCAAGTCCGTTGGGTACTTCCGTTGCTTCACTGTTCGTGACGTTACCATGACCTTTCCATCATTATGAATCGCAGTTCCTAGACGTTCCTCACAATGCCCTCGTGGTTTCAAGAATTTCAGCAATGTTTTGTTAGGACTTCATCAAGCTTTGAACTAAAACGATAGCCTGAATTTCGAGGGTTAAGAACTTCGTTTCCCCATGATGGGATCGTTCGCTACCCTGAACAAATACAACTGGGTCAATGAGCAACCACTTGGTCATTTTTTGAAGTTTTGAATTGGCTGGAATAAAAGACCTACCACCAGACTCATAAGTGGCCTAAACAATCATGATTTGCCACAATACACAAGGGTGTTGTGACTGCACCAATCTGCACGGTCAAGTATGATACTCATTAAGCAGACCCAGTAATATGCACTAGCTTTAAACAATTGAGACCACGTGTTGTTATTGGGTGCATCCTAATCTTGGTTGAAATGACGAAACGTTTTCTGTCCGCTTTGTATTCGGCCCATTAACCCCTCTGGCGGCAATGGTGAGGAGAGGCTGTATGGTTAATTGTAATCAAACGTTGATTTACACATGTACACGGACAACTTAGATGATCGAATGTTTTTCGGTTCATCCAGCATCCAAACACGGGCGGGCGGAGATCGCGGCTTACTTGCTGCTCCTATCTGCCAATATCAACGCTACTGATGATGAGGGTAACACTGCTCTCCATTTGGCCGCAAGAGCTGGTAAGTACCTTGTTCCTAGCGCATGTGGAGTGTATGCATGTCCCGCTTTGTGCAATGTGAGCCACTTAACCGGGTGAATTGAACATTTTGGCACATATTCCTTTGAGAATGAGCCACGTGTTTTTGGGGATCCGTGGTTGAAACAAATGTCCAAGGTGTATTTTGTCAAAAGTACTCTGTCAATGAAAAGACAGCTCTAGGTGCGAAATATTTTCCTCGATCTCCAGGTCTCCCTTAAAATGAAGGCCACAAAAATGATTGGCGGAATCGTTGCAGTTGCAAAAAAGCGATTGCAGATGGCCGGATTTAAATCACACGATCTTAAAAGCACGTACATCTTCAGACAGTCGGACTTATATACACCTGCCCAGAATAGCAGTCTAGATAGTTTCTCTCACGTTCCCTCTAGGATAAAATACGCGGGTCTTGAAATTTGTTTATGTTTACGGATTGTCGTACAGGTTAGTCCGATTATCACACGGAAGAGCTCATAACAGATAGGATGTGGAGGGCGCGAAATGTTTGGGTATGGTTGTTGCAATCCAGCCACAAAAATGGGTTGCCTCTGACCACTCTGCTTCTGGAATAAGGAAGTGCAAGGCTGCCAACCGACGTCGATGGCGTTGATGGGGTAGGTTGTGTCCTGACCGTTTGGAGCTATAGACACCTCATAGTGGTGATTGTTGTATGCTTTCACCGAGTCTATTACTTTCTTCCATCCTAAAAACCTTCTATAATAAACTTTGTGGTTCTATGCCAATGAGGCAATAGCGTCAGTGCAGGTGCTGATTCTGACGATGATGCCAATGCTGTGGTTACCCATTTAGGCGAAAGAAAGATCTATGTTGTGCACTTAACATACGCAAATGTGACCATTTATTGGAGGCACACATGTCCTGAAACACATTCTTGGGTTTGCGGTGGGCGTGCTTCTTCTTTACACTTATTGTTGGTGCTTGAAGCGACCATACCTTTGTTGGCTCAGTTGGTAGTTGCAATTGTCCTAAGGCTGTACCTTTCATTACCCTTCTGAAGAAATGATCTTAGTATTGATTGCAAGCAAAAAGTTATCCCTTCCACAATCTGTCATCAACCTCTTGAATGGATTTTATATTCAGAATCTTTGTGCCTTACTATAGGCCCCTCGTCATAGTCAAATGTGCATTCGTGTTGGTATTTGTACGTTTTGGAAGTCTCCCAGTACTTTCTCTCCCTAGGACATCTGTGAGCCTCTAAACGGACAGCCTACATGTATTGACCGAAAGTTGTTTCATCTGAAACTTTGTCTTCTTTGTGTGCTTTGGTACAGTAAAGGGAGAAGTTAACAGACCAACCAAAATTCGATTTTCCTGAGGATAGTCCATCTAGGGAAGGGATAATCGTGGTTACCGACTGCAAACGGTTGTTCCTTGCTAACTCTTTTGTTGTTACGGTGGCCAAATGCCAGCTTTGAGATGGCCTGCTCGATAAAGCGTAGTAACGCAAATTCTGAGAAGAATGTCCGTGACGCCATAATTTCTTTTGTGATAATGTACATCTACATAACGTACATGTCCAAAGACTCATGCGCCCTCTGTATCCCGAGGGCAATACCATTGATCTAAACAAATAATCCGAGGGAAAGTCAGACAAAAATACTGGGGGCGTTATATTCAGATCAGCAACATAAACATTCTCGACATTATTCATCCAGTTGTAGGAACCCCCGTAGTGTCATTGGCCTCAAAACAATGATTCGGTTGTTCTTTGTGGGTGGGCTTTCCATCACAAAGGCATGCGGCGAACTTGGAGACTTTCATGAATTCGGTTATTTTTATAAGTTTTGTAAACTTCAGGCTGTGTATTATAGAAGTGGTAAAACGTGTATACCTTGCCTAGTAATCGATATTTTCTCCAACCAGGACACACGAATCTTTGTAGTTTACTGTTATTTTTCGGAGCGAATCCGTTCAATACCCGCAACAACAGACAGCAAACTCCACTTCATCTTGCCTGCGACGCCGGACGCTTCACAGTTGTCCGTCAGTTTTCTCGTGCACTGCCAAACAGAAATGCAGTCATAGACAACAGGATGGCTTCAAAAACCATTGAGGAAGAGTTCGCACATGCCCTACAGCAATATGACCATGAAGGACAATCACCGGTTCAGGTGGCCAAAAAAAATGGATGGTACGAAATCTTAGAGTTTCTTGAGACGAAAACGTCTCTGTACTATTCAAGAAGACAGTCGCCGTGGGACTCAAGACATATACGTTTAACTCTCAAGTAAGACTTTTCATGAATCTAGTTGATTTCTTATTGAAAACACTCAAAAGTGAAATTGAGATCATGTGCATAAATTACGGTAAAGTTTTGCATTAAATCAGACAGTCACAGAACGATTAACTATGTCATGCGGTCAGTAGTTTGCGTTAGTCATCAACATCATCATTATCAACTGTAATAACCACCTACCTGTCGCACAGTGGTTGTAGCTCCCACAGTTCCGTTTACCGGTGATTCGGGGAGGTAGGGTAGGTAGCTGGGCATTAGCATTCTTGATCCATTGATACCCCTCCTCGCAAATTCCACATAACTTGAATTAGGCATAAACGATAACATTTGCCACCTGACGTGACCCTCACCTTCGCTGTTCTTGAGAATTACACAGTGCATCTAGTACTGCAATTTATGATAGTGATAATTGTGATGACAGTGGTGATCACCTTCTGCGGTAAACTTCTTGTATGTCTTGAGGATGAGTGACCATAACTAGTTGCAATGGAATAACAACTCGTAGTTCCCACGAGACAGTCGGACACAAGTATCTTGGACCTGAATCCAACTGATATGAAGTTACTGTGTAGCCACTAGTAGGTGTCACGTACTGTATCATGTGAAACAGACAACAGTAACTGTTATACTGGTTCCCTGGAGGTGATTTACTTGCTTAGCTCACTGGTTAGAACTCGAATTTACTGACCGGAAGGTCTGGGGTTCGAACCCGACCTCTGCCTCTCGATTTCTCCTGTCAGGGCTTGGGCAATCTGGAAGTACCCAGCTCTCGTCCTTCCTTCTGGTGGCATGGTAGCTAAACACCGAAAGAGTATTAGAGCTGAACGATTTATCTTTTGTCAAAATTTCCTTCGGCTGTCTTCCGAGATAGAACACATGTGTTTAAGAAGCTTTTTATGTTGCTGTTATCCAGTTGATGCGACTGACGGTCAGATCAATACTGCGACACAATGCTTTTTTATTGAAGAATACCATAGACCGATTGTAAGCCAAGATTTTTCATGCCATGCTTGTTGATACTCATCCCAGTTTTCAAGTGTCCATTCTAAAGCATCATTTTCGCCAGGATTTAAGACCAGATTCACCAAAATAAAACTGCTACTTTTACGCAGTCGCGTTCATTGGTGAAACTGAGACAATTATTACCGACTGTTGGGAGGCTTTTCCCGTTAACTCTTACCGTATTTTGCCTTTTTGTTTCACTACCTACACATGCGTACCCGCGCATAGGGGTTTGATCATTGAGGTATCCTAAAAGAACGTTTTTAATCTGACAATTGTAGTTTGTGTACCTGATTGCTCTTACAATTGAAGACTCAGAACAAAGTGACAGTAACTGCATTTTATGGCCGTTACACATGTCTCACAATCTGGGTTCTGTTTCAGAACTTTCATTCTTGGAAAACCTGGACGTCGACGCCTCGGTGTAATCTTCATCGTTGTTGCGATACTATGCTTTATATATCCATTTTATTGGGTCCAAGTAAGAATCATTGGCGTTTTGTTGATAGTTCTATATAAAAACTCTAAAACTGATGCAAATTAACACTTACTTTGGTCAAGGATGATTGATGATAATTGAATTCACATCATTTCTGCCTAAGGCCTACGCACTATGTCACCCATCGAGGTTCTACCGTTGAGTAGGAGCGAGAGGAAGACAATGCTTGCTACTCACTCATCAGACGTGCAAGACAAATCGCACTTGGTGGAGTCCATAGTAGGCGTCTGTAAAATAAATGGTAAGAATACTAATAATAGTAATAATCGTCGTCATTTGTATTCTCTGTGGAGAACTCAAACCAGTTTGGTTTTTAATTTTTTCACCACTTGCAGCAAGTTTTCGCTTACCAAACAAGCTTCCTTCCTGGGAGAAGTGATGTTCAATGGGATATGAAGCTTTCAATGAAAGCCATCAGATGACTGAGATATGGTCATGGAAAAAACATTACATCGGAGTAAAAGGGGAACCTCCGTGATGTTTCATAGCACATGGTTTTTATTGCTGAGCAGATTTCCATATCTAGGCGTATATCTATGCATTCTGATGGTGTACGGATTCACATAAATAGAAGATATCCACAGTGGGTGTGCGTTTATAAGCGTTCTCCATCGGTAGCACATGGCCTGTAGAAATTGGCTTGTGAGTCATGCAGAAAACAGGAATTTTTCTTTTAATAAGACGTATTTGCCAATAGTGGTAGACTACGAAGAAATGAGGCGATTCAACTCATACCTTTTGCCTGCTATTTACACCCAGAAAACAAAAATACATTAACAATTCCTTCGTTTTACATGGTACAGAAAATGAAACTTAGGGTTAAAAAATAACCTGAGTAATAGGATAGTTAACTTATCAGAAAAATATCAGAGGCGAATGGAGAAATTCCAGAGAATATTTTTTTCTGCGCGCGCATAATTCATCAATCACTTAATATTAATGGACGGAAGGCGGGAAATGGCAATATAAAAAGAGAATCACAATTTGCTGAAGTATTTTAAAATATTCCATCATCAGAAATGCGAAGTTAAAGTCTGGCCATGATCCGCTACATGAATAAAGAATCTAAATTTGTTTATTCTGTTTGATACATACCGTGCTGGTATGATTTTAATATGAATCAAATTTATACTGTCGTTACCTTTTTCATTGATGAAACGCGGATTTTTCATTGACTTATTTCTTGAGCACAAGAATTATAAAATACATTCTGGAAATCATAAAGGATTAACTTATACACATTGAACTAAAAATATGATTCCGGTTGATCAACAATCGCCCTGTTTTCAGAACATATACATGGGAATAATTATGTTTAAGCATTTTTTATATCTTATCTCAAAGACGAACTAAATAAGCTAAAAACTCTTGTAATATCACAGGTAGTCTGTTCATGGTCTTGAAGATGAAGGGACGATAAAAGCCAAAGGTGCAAATCGCAGAGACAACGCGGATAGGAATGATGAATTTACCTTGGTTACTATTGAGCTCGAGGACTTGAGGAAATTGATCTAGGGTTATACTGTATGGACCGAGCAAATGAAAAATCACGGTTAAAATTGTGGTCGATTAAGTGTTTAAACGAGACAAGAAGTACGTATGAATGGATTCTCTTGTTATGTGAAAAGCCTGCAAGTCATAAAGTGTAAAACTAGTATCGCCATGAAAAGTCAGTTGATTTAGCTGATAAGCATGATTTACCGGTGGGTTTTCCCTTTGCTTAAACTTTCCTGGGATACTGTCGGCCCAAAGTCTACAGTTATACTTTGGTGCTAACAGTTGCTCCGGTCAGAGGGCGCTGATACTGGAATAGACATCAAACGAGTTTTGGCAGACATCATGTATTAACTTTCTCCCTGCCGGGTTGGTAGGACCAAGTTCCATAATGCCGAACTGACAATACCCTAAGAGTTCGTTAATGCCGTTATGACGGTTGCAACTGAATGCATTATTCGCTGAAACGGTCACTGAACGCTGTTGTACACACTCAAGCTAGTAGCACTTAGGGTGATTCGAAACAAAATTCAGTAAGATGTTCTGCTAAGGTCCGTCGCCAGCTGCAAACCCCCGAAGCCAACAGACCTGTATGTTTAAATTAGGATTTCTTATGCAATCGAAACTATATCCTTTCTGTGCTCTAAGTGATCTTTCCAAGCAGGGTCAATGTAGGCTTCCTTGTTATTCCATCTAAATGCACTCTGCGTTACCGATTGAGTAAACTTGACCGGGTGGCGCGATCGAATGAAACGATCAGAATGGGAAGGGGGCGCGTTCGTAGATGGCTGCGCATTGTAGACGGCAGCTGATCTAATTAATGTCTAAATGCAGGGGTGTCAGTGGATTTTTAATTGCGGAGATTGAGGAGGGGGAGTTATGCAATATCTTGGATGCACGAGCAACTGGGCCATACCTGACAATATCTCCAACCATTGATGTGTCCCGTCTCGGGGTCCCAGTCCATGAATACGGCAAAGACGAGCGTAACTGGGTTTGCTGGTAAAACGTCCCTCGTACTTTGCTTCCAAGTCATTGTTTGACCTCCCTTGGCTGGTTTCCACCCTTCGTGTGGGTGCGCAAAAATAAAGTAGAGGGTAGCGCTTTGCATGCATTTGCATACCATATTGGTTTTGACGGGACACTCACTCCAGTTTAGGACGTTCAGTTCTCTGGACTCATTTGTTCTGTTGAATGAGGACGCTGTGATATGATGCGACGCCCACGGCTTGGTTGGTACTGCGCTGTCGTGCAGCTGGGTCTAGGACCCGTGAAGATAACACTCAAACTTAGAGCATTTCGGATATCATCGGTTTGGGCTACTAAGGTGCATAATTTAACCTTGGAAAATGAACGACAGTGTCAGCTGAACTTAAGGTGATAGTCTGCTAGTGTTTTGGGTTGATGGGACAGTTTAGTCTCATTGTATTGTTTTCTCATTAACTGAATGTAAATTGTAAAATCAACTAGAAAACATATCCTCTCCGTTTCTTTGGATTTTAATCTTGTTGGGAGGGGGTGATCGCAGAAAGAAAAACTCCGCGTTTCGAAACTGTTGCCTGTATTCGTTTGGAGGGTTTCCACGGAAGAGGGCCACTGAGAAAACGAACCTCAAATTCTGAAGAAATAGCTCATTCAACAAACGCATTTCTACAAGGACAACAAAAAGTAACAGGAACTTTCGTGACTTTCCTTCTTATTTAGTTCTGACCTTGCCAGAATCCTGTGAGAACATGCCTAACCGTCAAACTTTGGTGGTAGTCTCCAGAAATACACCCAACTACGACCGACTGTGGTCAACTGGGCCGATATTTCGACAAAAAACCACTCTGTGAACGTTGTCGTTATTTGCAGACTTCAATTAACATTGGAACACCAGAGAGCAAAATAACTCTCCAATGTTCGGTTCCGTTTTCCTTAAATTGTAATATAAACTCCCACTGTGAAGGAGTGGCGAACTAGGGTAAAATCCACTCGAACCCACTGCAAAATAACATAGTAGGTGCGACTTCTTGTTTCCCAGTCGACAGCATCTCCAAAGACTATGACATTACCCCATGACCGATAAACCTCATCTCATGCACTGCCAGAACATCTTGCCTGTGCCAATTCAGTGTAGAGAAATTGCCGAAAAGCTGAGCGTCTTTTTGTCCACTATGCGTTAGTTCATGAGGCTTCACTCATCTACATGTAGCTTATCGTGATATTGCTGGTAGGGTGTGTTGTTTCCGTGTGATCACGGAGGAACGGTAAACAAAAACAGCACAGTATAAACGTAATATACTATTCACAAGGTTGCTGAAAACTCTTGGACAGCTCCCAATCGGTTTCGCCCTTCTTGGAACTTATCAGAAAGGCGCAGTGTTCGAGTTTACCAGATTGCCAACCAATTTAATTTTGCGGGAGATTTACCTGGAACTCAGTTGAGTCTCCCGTTTATGATGGGCTTGAAACTAGCTTGCGATTAAAGTGTAATCACCTTGGTGGTTACAAATATTTCGAACACTGGTGAAATTAAAATCCGTTTTTTCATTCGCAGAATTCTGTAATGGTATTCCTATTTTTGTTCGTATGTCGAGATTAGCAACGTGGGAAAACATAAACGGGATTATATTTGACTTTGAAGAATCGAGGCAGTTCATTCACCCAATAAGACATACGTAATAACTATAATTTTTGGAGCATATTTCCAACTAAGTCAACTGTACAATAGTGTTAACCTCCATATTACTGCTTCTGTATACTTTCCATTTGTGAATTTCTTCAAGTTAAACAATTTGGTGATCAACCTAGGTTGCACAGTGAGCGAGCAGTAGTCGACATCGGCACGAATGACTCTACCATGACCAATAATATCTGCTGTACTCTATTCGTCTTAAAAGCCACTTTCCGTGTATCATTCGGACTGTCATCCTGGTTTGGAAAATCAAACTCTTTGCAACAGCGTAAAGCAGTCGGAGCCACCAGCGCTAACCAACAATACGTAACCCTATACCAGACAACGTGTGAGATTTTCACATTTCCCACCATAAGTCCGAGGTACTTTGTTACACTTTCGCAGTGCAATGAGACAGGCTTATTACATAGAAGCCTGAAAATGGTCTATTTCAGTTGTTGGCACAGAATACTTCACTTGTTCCAGTCGGCCTTCGGTATATATGTAGAGTTCTTGTGGAAAAGCTGAAGATACAAGACCAAGGGCAGTCGAGAAGAATTACAGTTTTGGAGAACCGAAGTTGGACGAGCAATTTGAAGAACTGGACCACATAAGGGGCGTTCGTAAGTTTTGACAGCTAACATACGTATATTCCAGGGGATTTCGCGTTTGCCAAGCAGTCGGCACTTTTCGCCACAGACTGGAACGGTTTTACCATTTCAGTGAGTCTGGAGCGACATTGTATCACCAACATCTTTTGGGAAACTGACGGTAGTGGTTCTCATTGAAAACTAGCAGTGGCTTCACAGGTTGACGTTTATGTGCCAGTTAATGTGATTTCGTGAATTCCGACTGGACTGTCTAATAACACATCTAATATACCTACTAACATATCTACATATCTACTACTACCGACATATCTGGCAATGCAAACAATAAGAACCAGGCAGCAGAGGACCGGACCGAAAAAGCGTGAAAACGGGTTAGTTCGGATTAAGGTGAAGGAAGTCTTAAGTTTTTGGATCACCTAGTTGACCTTGTGTCGCAAAACGTAAAAGCGGGAAGATGTTTTGAATTATGTAGACTATCTGAGAGTGAGATTGGAATGACTTTGGTTTAAATTTTCATGCGTTTGTTTTTGCAACGGTCTGTCTGAGCGGAAAATCCGGGTACTGAGTCTCTGATAGCAACAAACTCCGTCCTCCGAAGAATTTCTCGACCAAAATGCCAGAATGAGTTTAGTTTCCCAGTACATAAATAAAATCAAAAAGTCCATTATGCTAATCAAGACCACAAAATCCACAAACAGCCTTAGACAATTAGAATATAAAACCTCAACGAAGCAACTTCCTGTTGAATCACCTTCTGTTGTGTTTCTTTACAATCGCGCTCCCTCATAAAAGCAGTCAATAGTGGACTTTGATTTACTTGGTGACTACGGTACACTACTTATTTTTCTGGCGGACGGTCCAAAGTATGCTACTACGTGCCGGTCCAGAGGACCCAAAAACGTAACTGAAAGACGGTCAGTGCAGTTCATTCGTACTGTGTCGGATATCGGCGTCCTTCTCCTGGAACTAGTTTCTATCGCCTCTTTGCCCTAAGCATTCTGCTGGTACCTGAATTTCAGTCACCGGCGGTCATTTTTGTAGCCCGAGAACCCATCGCTGCTCTTCACACAGGTTGAAGTCTACCCTATGCTAATCTTTCTTGAGTGTCAGTTTGCATGCTAATCTGACTCAGAGTGAGCTTACATAAAACGGTGGATTATGTTCTGGACTGTGCGCTTTTCTGTGTATTCGTGGGGGGGGGGAAGAGGGAAACGTTATCACCACGATGGCTCGACTGGTCACACCACGGACCTCAGACCTTGTGAGGGAACTTCACCTAGGAACAATTCCATCATCATCAGCTTTACCCACGAGGTATGCGAAGGACGAACGTCACTTGCGTGAAGTGTAGACCGGTTGAGCGATATCTGTCTCCCATAGCGACAAACGATAAAACTCCGGTCAAAGTTGTCCGCAACTGGTCTTGGTTGAATACATTATTGGAAAACCGGTAGGGGTCTTGCCGACAGAATTAATGATAACCTAATAAAGAGGGAAGGCAGCTTCGAAATTTGTTAGGGACACATTCAGTGGTCTTCCGGTTAAATTGAATTATCCGGAAAATGGACGATAAATGACTATTTTGTTCGATTTGATGTGTCATGACTCACAGATTGATCTTTAACGCAAAAGCACGAAAGCGAAAAAGCTGCACCCTCAGAACTTTTGCTACGAATGGAGGTAATGTCTAACCAGAAATTACAATGAATGGCTGACTGATGTAAGGAATCCTAGTCCTTTGTTTTGTTAACTACTCCACCAGATTAGGGAACTACCCCCGGAAACGCATCGGTAATTACACTGTTGATTCATTCTGTGCATCAGATTAATGCAAGCGCGCAGTGTCTGCTCCTTCAATTTCATTCTTTTGATGCCTTCAGATATGGAATGACATGGAGTCATGGGAGGAGGGACAAACTTTGAAGTTGCTCTGGATATTTTTACACATACCATCCTGGTTCTGCTATTTCAAAGCAAGCTACAATGATCCAGGTTTCATTCCGACTGAAACGAACGATTATCAGACGGTGCTCAGAATGGTGAGTGCGTCTTTTTGGAAAATCTCTCACATCCCCATGTTTTTGTGCGATTTGGAAAGTCGCTTCTACCACCGGCTGATTGAGTGATCAACTCAGTGGTTGAATACACAATTGAATGAGTAAGTGAATAAACGAATGAGTGAGTGGCTTCGGTACCAATGGGCTATTCGTTGGACTGAGCTGTTTCCTAAGTAACTGACCCTCTGGATGACTGGCCCACTCACAGAGGGCGGTTTTTCAAGTTCCGACAAGAAAACGAGCAAACTTTCACGTTCTAGCACATTCTAGCAGACACTGGATGAATCTGGGATTGGAAGAGCTGGCCGTATGTGTAAAGACCCTATAATTCAGCGGCGAAGTTTACATACATGCATCTCAAAGATCAGGTATTTTTCAGAGAATTATGAGTTTTTCTCACGGATTCCTTTCAGTCAATTGTTTTTTAGAGTTCTTGTTAGAGTTTGTTTGAGGTCATGGTTTTTAGTTTACTCTACCGTAATTCCGTTTTCAACGATTTACTACAAAAACTATCCTGGCTCCATTCCTGCAGCTCTTCAATGCTATGCATAAGCGAAGTTAAAACAACGGACAGGGTATACGCTTTCTAGATTTTGGCGGATAGAATGACAAGTGATAACGCAGTAGGCAGCAGGCATACTTAAAAATTCCAACTTAAGCTGTCAGATGACCTCTCTACATTTCAGAGCTTCACATGCTTGCCGTGCTTCTCTGAACATTGCCCCTTATTGAGACCAGAAACTCTCCCGACAGATGATATTGATATCAGTGAAGAACTTCGAGATGTAGCTATGGCGATTGCAGCAAGGTGTGTATCAAGAAATGGGAATGACAGCCTACTTAGTGTTCGGGCAACGTAGTTAAGACCAACTTTATCGTTATGGGGAGATACTGAGAAGGCAGCTGTTCTCTTCGTGGTTGTTTTTTCGTCGTGCTGCGTTACAACAAAGACATATGGTTGTTGGTCTGTTCGCCGAGCTTGGCAGTTAGATTGCCAACGTTTTATCACCAAGTAAGATGATATCGTCAGTGCAGGGTTGACGAAGTCACCTCGATAGGTGATGAAACGTTTGCAATCCAACTGCCAAGCTGGCGAACAGAGTTCGCCGAGCTTGGCAGTTAGATTGCCAACGTTTTATCACCAAGTAAGATGATATCGTCAGTGCAGGGTTGACGAAGTCACCTCGATAGGTGATGAAACGTTTGCAATCCAACTGCCAAGCTCGGCGAACAGACCAACAACCAAGCAGGGCATCCGTGCTACCTACATTCCACAACATTGCCACGAAGTACCAGCTTTATAATGGTAACTAATGTGCAGACATCTTTGAAGTCACTCGAAGGACTTTATTCTCGATTTCAAGTCACCAGTATGTACATTGGGCGTTTGATGCTCTATAGCTACGCGACTTCCTACGCAGTGTTCCTGTTTGATAAGTTTGCCATAGAAACTGCTAATATCGACCATCGTCATCATCGACCTCTTGTCAATAGGAATGTCTGTCTGAAATGCTAAAAAGTTCCAGATCAAAGAAGCGTGAAACTGGTCGAATCCTGTTGCACACAAATTCTTGATGTGCTTGGTTTTATCGATTTGTCAATCCATTCGACGTTGAGTAAAAACCACTGCGAATTTCGAGTTAGTTACAGTGCATTACAAAACCGACTCTCAATTGCCGCTCCATATGAATGGGAAGATGCACGGTAACACCTGTTCCGTAATTTTGGTTCAGTTTCACAACCGCCACTGCTTGTGCTATATCAGCATTTCGGCTACCTCGTCCAACCATCGAGTACATCGGACGTTCCCGATGCCAACCATTGTATTTTCGAGTTGTTGACTTATTCTGAGTTACACGATCGCAGACTCACACTCAACCGTATGCCAGAGTAGAGTATTCGACCATGATGGCAGATAACCCTGGTCGTGTATGAACTACCGGTGTTTCCCAGGAAAACCAAGTTAGCTGGAAATTGAATCTTGGGTTCACAGTATAGTGGAAAAAAGAAACTCAAAGGATTCAAACAACTTGAGGCTTTTTGGAGAGAGTTGAAGCGGTTTTTCACAGTGATTTAGTTCTTTTGGACGCTATCTAAAATCTACAGTTTTTTTGGAAAATCGTTCAGCTGTAACACACTTCTGGTGTCTAGCTGCCTTGCCACCTGAAGGAGATGCGAGGGCTGGGATACTGCCAGGTTATCCAAGCCTGGAGACAGAAGAAATGGAAATGCAGGAGTCGAGTTAGAACCGCGGACCTTCCAGTCAGTAAATTCTCGCTCTAACCGCTGAACCATTTATCCTTCCTACAATCTATACTAGGCTTACAAAAATAATCCTAAGTTAAGAAAGAACTTATTTGTAGAGAAAAATTTTTGCAGAACTACATGAGCTGATCGGATGTGAATAGGGCCCCTAAATGGGGGAGAATATAGCTGGTTTGTTAACTGACTGAATGTTCCGTCAGTGAAACTAATCAGAAAAATTTTAGCCGCCATAATTTTCGATGTTTTAGTCATGCTATACTCGACTCCGGGTCAGTCCACATTTAGCAGCAGGGCGAGGAGATAAAGACCGACTGCTGGACACGGAAGAACTGGCGAGGATTAAACGTTCCCTGGCTTCGCTGTGCCACACTTGTCAGTGTGTCAAGCCACTTCGATCGAAACATTGTGCGGTTTGTGACCGTTGCGTGAAGCTGTTTGATCATCATTGTCCTTTAACTGACCATTGTGTGGGTGCAAAAAACCAGTGAGTTTTCCAATTGGTCTCTCATTCCTTTGAACTGGATATCCATTCCACATAATCGTAACCACCACTTTCAGGAAAAGTAAGCTGGTGATCATTGAAAGCGAGATTTTATGTCTTATGTGTACTAATGGATGTTGTAACTTTACGGCCGCACAAATTCATCAGTCATTGAAAATACAGGAAGGATTTTACCCCGCTTCTACTTCCACGGTTTCAACTTCAAAGGATTTCCTTCAGCCTCGCACAGTACTTGAATTAGGGGAGTTGACGCAGTTACGCCTACACAAACGGCTTAATAGGGAGTTGTTATGGCTTTGTTATTTGCCACTGCTGAGGAGCAGGTGATCGAATCTACTGTATCTGTAGGAGGAAAACTCTCTGAGAGCTCCAACTGCCATAGTAATAGAGTGTAGGAGAGCTTATCGCAATGCATTGTAAACAATGTCTGGTATTATGAACTTGTTGTACTCTTCGTGGAGAGATCAAAATGGATTGGCTACACCTCAGCTGGAATCCTTTGGAGTATATTTAATGGCTTCTCAAGCCTGGTAAGGTTATCAGCTCTCACACCATCCATCCAACAGTCGCATCAAGTTTGCCACTTCCAAGTTCTCAGTAAGATAAGTTTCTATGAGGCTAAAGGCAAGCGACCCAAATTCATTGCCAGTTCATCTGCTGAGAGCGAATGAAAGCTGCTAGATGACATGCGTTACCGCCCCAGTGTATCAGTTGTAATTCAGCCATTTACACCGTCAACACGACTGCCAAAGGAGATTTTCATGCTGATGTTGTGACCACGTGATCAATCAACCGAATTACCTCGGCTCATTCGGACTACATGCGACTTTCAGCAGACGTCCAATACCTGGATACGCATTGCATAGTTGAAAGTAATTTACACTGATGCCATCCGAAAGGATTATTAGGAAAGTAAACTACGCAAAAGGGAGTGGTCAAACCAAATTATTGTTAAAAGCAAGGAAAATGTGGTGATGCACCCGATTTCACAGTTTTTTGCTGGATAGTTACACTTGAGTAGGCTACCACGACAAGATGAATGGGCTGGTAGAACATCACCCCGTCCCAACATTCTGCCGTTAGTTTTGCATTTAATATGACCCAGTTGTTCATCAGTAGTCATTCTCGATCAAAATATTTTAAAATTGACGTGATAGTGCCAATACAAAGAAAGTTTTTAAGCATCAAGTCGATGGAGGGTTCGTAAATGATGTTCTCATTGCTGGATGGGAATTTCGGGTCATGAAAGCATGAAGCAGTACTAAAGATTACCGGTACATCCTGGGGTCCTAGTGGTCGAAAATGGTAGCCGCAGTGCATGGAACCGCTGTAATCTTTGGACTTCACATTCGCGCTGACCAAAAGCAGCAAAAACGAAGTTGTTTCTAACGTTGACCTCAGCTGTATGCTATTATACAATATCTGTCCACTTACGCGAACCAGTACTCCATGGTTGACTTTACCACTAATTTATGCTCTGATAAATGATGCATTGTGTGGCAAATTTAACAGTCTATGGATAGTCGACTTGTTACAATCAGTTGCATTTGGCTGCATTACCTTTGCCGCACCGGAAGAACACCTGATAGAACGCCGACCAGGCTCGATCATATCATATTTATCAGTACATAATACCCAATTGGGAATGTTCACTTGTATACTGTGTGGCTGTGATATGCATTCGGAAGGATGAGGCAACAGTTTTCTATTCACAGTCTCTATTCTATTTCGCTGCTCAAGTTCCAGAGAGTGCTCTCACACACTAGGAGACTTGCAAGTTTTAGACGATAGTGCTCAAGGTATCATCATCATCGACCGCACAAAAGCAGCGTTCAACACAATCGAGGTTCGAAGCCGTTCAACCGTAATGTATTTAAGAGCACAACACAATGGAAGTTTCGGTGGTGGACAGATTGTTAGACTGAAGTCCCTGTTGCATAAGCGAACACTCGTTTCTTGGTTGTCTCGTTTTGAATTCATTAGTATGGGACTGCACAACCTATGGTTCTGAGGCAACGGTTGTCAAAGGCCTGAAGACGTCTCATTTCGAAGGGGCAACATTTATAGGTACAAGGCTTCTCTTTTGCACTCCGTTAACGCCTTCGCTATGAGACGTCATGCGGGGGGAAAGTCTGGAATTTCCCCTATGAGTAAAAAAACAGTTTTGTCATCTTTCCTACTCTGTAACCAAGCTTTCGACTCCAGCTCGGTTAACGATGGGGCATATTATTTTAAGCAATGCTTCAAAATATTTGCATCATATCCTACTCAGGTGTTACGTATAGGAACTGGACTGTTACTCCTTATTGAATACTGTGTCCAGCATCAGAAGCTGCGTTGGTCGGGACATGTGTTGCATATGTCAAACCATCGTTTGACGAAGAGAGTGCTGCTTCCCATGCCCAATTCAGAGTGGCGTAAACAGATAGGTGGCCAACCCTTGGCTTGGCAAAGGAGTATGAAGGAGATCACGAAACGCTTGGGTGCTGTCTGTGCTACTCGCCTTCCAGGATGGGGACCGCGTGACCCTCAGTGTGCCTGGTTGGAGGTACTACAACTTAAGGCTGTCAACCGATGTCAGGGGCGTTCTTGTTGTCAGTTTCTATCCAGATTGCCTGAGTGGATGTCTGGAGGTATAGGCACCTCGGAATGATTGCTGAAAGCTAGTACTGAGTCCCTTCTCCGTTCACCTTTACTCTTTTCTTTACAGTAAGGCTTCCAAATAAATTATGATTGTACGGCAGTGAAGCATCGGTGTTGAAGATGTCATGCCGTCGATGATGACGATGATGATTCTCCAGTTCTTCGCTGATTCGTGCGCTAGCTGGCATTCAGCGGTATTGTATTGTCTAAGTTGCCGATAAAAGTCACTACACAACGAACTTGTATGAGCTAAAATTAAACCTAATAGAGATCCAAAGGTTTTCTCTAGAAATCACATTGGGAAAATGTCTGGGTTAGAAGTATAACCAACCGGGCGAATGTCACACTACTCTTCTTATGGGGTAGGCTCGACTGCAGCGTCAGTGTTTCTGTCATGTGGACTCATTTGTTGACTGATTTTGTGAATGTAAGTTTTAGATATGGATTCTCCCTATAACTGAATTTAGCTTATTTGGAGAGCTGATTCTTCATGCTAGGCCGGTATCAGAGCAGACCTTGTTTCATCCTGCTGACCGCGTAATTCCTTCAGGCTAATTGAGCATCGGTTCCAACAGAGGTTGAATTTGCTTGCCGTAAAGTAGTGCCTTAGTAAGCTGCGGGATAATAGCCACTACCACGCAGATGATCTGACTTTGCCTAGCCACCAAGTACAAGGAATTGGATTGCCTTGATGGTAAATCCTTCCTTACATGAAGAGGTTAGGTGCTCGCATGCACTGTTTTCAGCTGTATTCTTCTAGAGTATCAAAGATGTTATATGCTTTCGGATTTATGGGAACCCCAAATGGCCAAATTTTTGCATACACCAACCAGACCTTTCAGTGCTTAACCAAAATCCATTAAAACATTACAGCATCTGGTTCTTCGGTTTGTGCGCATTCACGTCATCGCTCTCCACCATATTCGTCTACTTGCTTTGGACACAAAGCACATCCCCCGAAATTTCCTGGGGATGGTCTGCAGTCTGCAAAATTGTTTTGTTTGCAGTCTGGCTGTGTTCCACTGGAACCTTCATCAATGTGGTGAGTAAACTTGATTGTGATGTCTTACTGTACCTGGCTTTTGTTTAATCAGGTAATTCAGATGCTTCGTGCTTTTTGTCCGAAAAGATCCTCTTCATCTGTGGGTTTTAGTGTCCAAAATATGTCTTCTTCAGATACCAAATTAGATTTTATAATTAGCTTTTATTATTACACATTGATAAATCTCAAGCAAACTGCCTTGCTAACAGCCAACATTTCATAACATCATTTGCTCGGCACTGGTAAGCGAACATAGAAAGGTTCGCAGGCATCACTCTTTAACTGTTCACATGATGGAATCTTTTGACATCGGTAGCGTCATTGGATATGTTTGAAACACCACGGTTTGGTGTGTTTTGTCGGTTCTTTTGATCAATCTAACATCAGAGAATTGGGGATCAGCAAAACCACAGCACGGATCCCAGTACTTTCTAAAGTAGGATTCATGTTTGTGAAGCACGATATCTGAACATTCAAAAGTTACTACTTCCAAGTCACCAGTAGCACGGGATGTGGTTGATTCCCAGATGGCTTAATAAAAAGATTATCTTCAACCCATATTGTGGCTAAGCATGTGGACAAGAATGGATTGGTCATGTGATCATTTGATGTCGGCCTTCTTTGCGAGCCTGGTAATCATCAAATTTTGCACCTAAAATTAGACTCCATGAAATTCAAGAATGGTCGGAGGACCACGAGTGGTATTTCTTCACAGTTTTTAATCCTAGTAATCGATCTGGATGATGTACCTGTTAATCAGATTTGAATATGTCAGTTCAAAAGGGAACGTTAGCAGTTTTGGTTGTATAGATGGTTGTTGTGCTGTTTGCTGAGCTGAGCAAGTTACAAACGTTTCTCCACCAAAGGAATTAACGTCAGTGCGTAGTGGGATAGTGGTGTGTCTAAGTGCATCGGGGTGTAGGTGCCAAACAGAGCTATGCTTGCGTTTACAGGAGCTTTGTTGATTCTGAGGAGTTGGCGTACGAGTATGGCTGGTCGTTTGGATTCTCAGCCCATTTGTTTGAAACCGACTGACTGAACCAATGGACTAATCAAGTGACAGCAATAACAAGCGTGTAACCACTACCTCGAAAGTCACCAGGACTGACTCAAACTCAAAGGTCATCCGGACACTGACCAATCAGGGCGCAAGTCAGCCATAGTTCAGTACTCTTTAGGGACACTGCAAGTATCAGGTGACCTACTCTATTCGGATCCTCTAAATACAACACATCTCACCTCGACAAATTATGGTCCTGCAATCCGATAGCCTTCGAATCTTTTGTCAGGATCACTAGTTTTTTTACGGTGACAAAATGACTACTCATGGACAATAAAGTTGCAGGCTACTCTGTCGAATTTAGTTTCAAGATTTTCAAGGTTTCAGGTTTCAAGATTTTCTAATTACTTTAAAGTGTGATTTGCTTTATTCTTTATCGTAATTGTTACTCAGTGATGTGCTTGTATTATGTTAGTCTGTCACATCTTGTCTTCAACGGGTTCCAGGCAGACTTGGTGCGCTGGGGCGTCACTTACTCGGTAAATAGAAGGAAGGCATGGCCATCCTAAAGCTCATGAACAAAGAAGTCATTCTGTTACATTCAAACCAGGATTATAATGCACAACAATGAGTAACAGTGGCACCATATCGGGGCAACTCTACAACACCCTCGACCTGACTTAGACTAGCTACAGTGCAATTAAAGCAAACCACGAGACAGTACTCAGGTGGTCAGTGTTGATCGAGTTGACATGTGCCACTGACAGACAACTGCTTTGTGATACATACTAAATTAATACCATATTACCATGTTGGATGACTTAGTCCACACGTTCTAAATTGAAATATTTCTGTTGTGAGACGTTTGGAAGTATTTTTGTTGATCTAACTCCTCCTATTTCCTCCTGTTCCAACAAAATCGATAGAATCTGCATCTGAAGCATATATCCGACTGGGATCTACAACACCGGGCTTTGAAATAGGTTATCTGATATCAGAGGACATTTTTTGGTAAAACAACCGACATGAAGTTCGGAAGTGCTTTGAAGGAAATTTATTTGAATAACCATCATTTGCTTTCTCCAAGCGAACTGTGTGAAAGGCAAGTTAACATGGTCCAGAACCATGAATACTGCCCAAAAGGCGAAACAGTATCAAGTCTTTTGGACGGAATCAAATATATTTTAATGAAAAGGAAACATAGTCCTCTTAGGGGGGATGAAATTTATATCGTAATGAAGTTTACCGCAGAGAGACACTGAAAAGGTCACTTGGTAGTGTGAAGAGATTTGGGATTTGCCATAAAGATTTCATCTCGAAAGTGAAGGAAATTTTGCTAAAAACGGAGAATCACAGTACAGTGTTTCATCCTCACTAAGAATCGTCAGCAGTGCGTATCTCACGAAACTTCAGAGGCGTCGATTTTGCTAAAAACGGAGAATCACAGTACAGTGTTTCATCCTCACTAAGAATCGTCAGCAGTGCGTATCTCACGAAACTTCAGGAGGTGTCGAACCTATGACCTTCCGGCTAGAAGTTTGAACAGCTCAGCGTTCGACCAGGTATGGTTAAAATGCTAACATCCCTTATCAAGACGAACTTAGCGTCTAGCGCTTCATGACATACCCGGGCACCCTACTGTGTCCAACCTACTTTTCCTAAAAGTGAACCGTCGAGCGTCTGTCTCGGTGTGACAATATTTGCCCTCTCTCCTCGCCTTGTGGACTGGGCTCAGGTTGTTTTCTAAAAAACCTGACACGCTTTTCTATGATGAGCCATCTATTGGTATGTACACTTTTCTTTATGGCACTGTTTTTCCATTCTAAGCGCGCATTATAAAAGCACTTTAAACTTCACAAGGCAAATCACGGTAAGCAATAGTGTTCATTATATCTTGCTCGAAGGAAGAAATCTTTGGAAGCCCACATATATTTTTCCAAAGTCTACAAAACCCAAACTTATCAAAAGTTGACGAAAGTCTTTAAGCATTCTGAAAAGTAAGTCACCCTCACTTTTAGGAAACTGTACGTAGGCGCTAAACAAGACATGGTTGGAAATGGTTGGACATGGCTGGAAACATCAAAATCAAGAGATTTAGCTGGGTTTCAGGTTAGTCTCGAAAAACTAAATTGGTTTGCAAATGAGTGTATTTGGCTAATTTTGTGCACTTAGGTTTCAAGTAGAACGTAAGGTTGACGGAAACTCGGGGACGGCGCCTACCTGATGAGCCCCAAGAAGGGCAAAACCGGCCGTGGGCTGTCGACGGATTTTCAGCAACCTTATGAGTAGTGCATTACATAAATGGTTGGTAGTTCTTGGGCGAAAAAGCATTGCTATAGAACTTAAATCGCATTTTCTGAAGCGCGTATTCTGCGAACGTGTGGAGTACTTCGCTAACTTCATCCTGTTCCAAGTTATCACAGAAATCTTTGAATATCGCTCGGCTTCCTTAGCTTGTGTTACTGGCCACTTCCTATTATGCAGACACAAGTGCACGTGTACGTGGACATACCCACAGAGAAAGTGTGTTGATTTTTGTTTCAGATACACGCTGCCACAAGGAATTTGACAACAAACGAAACTATAAACTATGAGAGATATTCCTATCTTCACCGAAAGGCTAACGGGAGTTTCCGAAACCCATTTGATCGCGGCCCAATTATGAATGTATTGGAATATTTTGGGTTTCGACCACCAGTGGATCCGAACTGCCTGGATTTGGCTCCTTCCAGCCCTCAAAGCATGGAAGTCTGAAAAGTAAAGAGCGTGAACCGTCTCTTCAGGATAACCAGAAGGTGCGAGTGTTTTCCAACTGGATAACAGCACAGTCAAATGGAGATCACACGTAAAAAACGAAAACGTCGGAAACTCTCGTACCATGTTGTTAGCTCTAAACATACCGTTTAAATGCAACGATGCCTCTTCCTTCTCCAATGTGACATGGTAAAGGGCACAAGTTCGAATCGTGTGGCGCTTGCAAAGGATGCAATTTCCACATGCTGATGTGATATGATACACGGTTGATAGGCACCTGGAGAGAAGTTAGAATTACCTGTTTCTCTATTTAAAATGAGGACACATGGAAATAGTGATTCTCACCTAGGGGACAGCAACTGATCTTGGGTACAAAGACTGCTTACATGTAGTAGTCTATGTCTTTATCTTGAGGTTCTCCTTCTAAGAAGAGGGTGTCCAAATTCTGTCGACGGAAAAAGACATGGGAAACTCAAGAACAGTCCTGATAGAAGTATGTACATCGTTAAACTACCCTTATAAGACGAATGACTGTATACGTAAATATTTTGTGGTGAGGATGATAAAAGAGCACCTGGAAAAAATAGGATTTTTTATATTCATATTCGAATTTTAATTTGATTAATCTTACAGTGACTGATTTTCAAGTCAAACTTTTATTGCGTAGTTTATCAGAGGGTGTTTCAAGTATTTTAAACGAAAGATGTGTTTAGGCTTCTGTAAAGGACACGTACAGTTGTCCTGTTGGAAGGTCCTACAGAAGTCGCCTTATCCCGTGATGGGATCTATTAGGTTCAAAATAGGGATTTGTCCCAACAAACTAAATAAAAGTGACCGCTAGAGGGCGCAAGTCTAGCTCGATGGTCGCCTTCCTAGGAGACTTATCAATTCAACCGAAAAATCGTATAAGTTACAGCCTTAGTCTAACTTCTCTAGTTTTCGGTGCCAGTCACAAAACATCTCAGACTTCCGTCCACAAAGCATTTCCCATGGCAACAGCGGACAAGAAATCTGACAGCAATCCACTTTTTCAATGTAAACCTATAGGTAAAGAAGTGGCGTTGCTGTTAGCAATAATGCAACGGCACGCAACACCATGATGCACAATAGGCAGGCAAAACTATGTATAGTAGGCAGGTTGTTTCCGAAATTTTAGTCCATTGTCTAGCACGCCATTCACAATACTGGAGGCAGTCTCCTAACATATCCCTGTTTTGACGAGTTCTGTGCTCTACTGATAGTGGTAGCCGTTGAAAAATAACGGAATGGTGGTTTCAACAAGTACTCGGAAGAGACCCGTATTTAGTGTGTATTTTCCCGGGACCAGACGCAAAATTTAAGTTGCAACTTATTTCCAGAAAAACTAAGATAGTTTCGATGCACAAGAATGAGTCCTATTTCAGAACTGTAGACAAATTTTCCGTGAATGATGATTTTCACTCGCATAAGGTTGGATCAAACACAACCAATGAACCTCCATCAGCCAGGTGACGGGAACGTAAACTGCTTGAAATTTCAGCAGCATTTTCCAGAGGAACTGGTGTTCTTTCGAAATTATGTGTGGAACATTGTACGTGCTCTTTGATTACATATATTTGCTCAACGACTACAAATCGCTTAGGCTTTTCGGATCTCATATGCATCCCGTTCGCTTTCATGATTGTATAAAATTTTGCATTGGCGAGATTTGAAAGTCGTGCAGTCTTCTTCAGGGAACAGCATTGCAATTCCTTCTACACAGGCCGTGATACGGCATTCCAAAAAGTGACAGTGGGTCTAGCTCTTGAGGGGACCAATTTCGTAATCTCAGTTCAATCGACAAATTCCCAATGATGGTGATGGTGGTGTGAAGAGATGTGGTAATTTTCAATAGACATTTCATCTTGTCAGTGAAGCTAGTTTATGCTGGACGTCCAAAGAACAATGTACATCTGTTAAATCCTTGTTTGGAATTATCAGCAGTGTGCATCTAACAAAACGCGGGCAGTTTCGAATCCGTGATCTCTCGGCTAATGGTTGAACACTTAACTCTTTGGTGACGAGCGGCCTATTCAGCAGTGTGATTAGCTCTCGTCTTTCTATTGATTACTCCCCCAGCCTGGAGAGGTCGTTCGAGTAGACTGAGGGAAACAGTTTATAGTAAGAGAGGTTTCTTCCAGCGTTTGCCACTGGAGTGTGCTTAAAACAGCATTAAAGGTGACCTCTTCTGAGTTCGACTTGTTAACGGAGCCAATGTCTTTGTCAACTCACCTTGGTCTATCACTGATATTAGCCTGCAAACCAAGACTAAGAATACCCATACGGAACATACCATACTTGACAGATAAAACGCTTCTGTTTGTTTTCTCTGACACATTATCTGTTGTTTTGTCTGTAACAGCGGTAAATTCGTTCGAAGTGAACGGGATTGGGGGCACCTAACCTTTTGATTGTTGAATCCGTCGAAGGTCGCTAGTCGATTAAACAGTTTAGTTATTCCGTAGACAGTCCATCATCACATCAGAACATGGGTGTTCACTTTTGTACGAATAGTAGAATCTTTTTCCGCCTTTGACGACTTTGGCCTTGTCCAGCAATGATAGGGGTGGATGGAATCAATGTGCTCATAGGAAAGCCCTCCTTAAAATTGTGAACATGAACATCACTGAAAATTCGAATGTACGAGAAACCAAAATTCGATATAACGAATATTTCTGGAATCACTCTGTTTGCGGCAAAGCACTCAATCGTGTGCGCCGCTGGGACTTCGTTCGCGCTGAGTCCTCCCGGCATATACAGAAGATGGATTTACAACGAAACGTGCACCCGGCAGTTACAACAGAATCGTGGAGCGGTGTAGAGAAATATATGAACAAACGAACTGGACTGTCATGGAATGATACATAGAACAGATGAAAGTTGGCATTCCGTCCAGTTAGAGAAGCAGATGAATTTATTATAGAAGAGTGATTCATGATTGATGCACAAAGTGTATCGCAGGTCTACTAAGATCACCACCTGATTGTGCAAGACACCTTGATCATGAGGGTAATGCAAGAGCCGTAGAATTTATGCATGGACGATTTTACCATTTCTTGCCTCGATCTCAGACAATGATGTTTCGGGTTCCTTCGATATATCTTGTTTTATTCTGTGGTCTTCAGTTATCACCTGTGATTAGGAACAACCGGTTATTGATCTGAATGCCTTACCCATCGCAGTGGACCTGCATGTTGCTGGAATGAACCAAAAGCAATAAGCAGTCTGTGTGTTCAGATGGTCTTGGGAAAGAGGCATGAAGCAGTGTATGACAACTCGCGAAGCACTGCCTACTCGCTCTTCTAGAAGTCTTGCCAGCATACGTTTGGCAAAATAAAGAGTTGAACTGAAGTCATAAAAGGAATATGGCACCAGCCTTAGCCTTTAAAAACTACGAATTTAGTGAGAACAATGGGAAAGCGATGTCTAGTCGGTCAGGCGTTAATATGTCCCACATGTCACATGATCTAGACAATGGTCCTCGTAGAAAACTACACACAAGGGACTTAGTGTATTGGTCTCGAGAAAAAAATTTTGTAGCACTTGTCCAACTATCAATCTTCCTGCCATATACACAGTGCCTGAAAAAGCAAGAGGATATTGGTTGTGCTGAACATTCAGGCGAGAGTTCTCTTTGTATAAGCTACCGATAGTACTACAAATCATCCTCATCATCATCATTGTCAGCTGTAATAACCGCGTACTCGTCGTACTGTGGTTGTAGCTGCCGCAGTTTCGTTCACCGATGTTTTGGGGGGAGGGGTAGGTAGCTGCGCGTTGCAGGCGGGAGCTGACAAATTGGTGCATAAATCTAGCACTGTCAGTGGGCTGTCAAGTGGTGAGGGGGTTGAAAAAGGAGCTTTGCATTAAAGGCAATAGCTTGGTTGCACGAGCGCCATTGAGGGCGAGACTGGGCCATATCTGACAATGTCTCTAGCCATTGATGTGGCCCGTCTGGGGTCCCCATCCAGGAAGACGGCAGTGACCAGCGCAGCTAAGTTTACAAATCAATATTTATATGCTCAATACACTATCGTACAAGCCGCACTCGTGCGTCTGATCGACATCAAACACCCCGAACTGATTACCAGTGGCAATGTGAGCACCAATAGAAGAATACGGACGAGGCAGTGACGATCAGTAATTTTTCAACACTAAAAAATCAACATTTTCTGAAAAGGAAAAGCCTTTCAGAATATTTATCAGCAAAAGTTCCCGAGAAATTTGCAGAAACGATGCTGTAGATACTGCGCTGTGGACAAATGAGTGAACAGCCATTAACAAAAGGCGCGTAAAATAATGCAAGAGATGCACAACGCGTAAGAAAATCTACGCACTCAATGAAGAAAAACCCAGGACAAGAAAAACGCCCGTTTACTCTTTGGGAGTGGTTTCCTTCTAAGGAAAAACTATATCCCACTTCAATTGTGGTTCTGGACCCGATTTACTGGCATTTGTCCGAAAAGCTACTTTGTATCAACAGTTTGGCACTGGAACCAGCCATCTGGTTTTGAACTGAGCAATGCCATGGCCATAAGATGAAAACCAGATGAAATGGCCACATGATTTTTTAGTTCACCCCAGAATGTTCATCGCTGCAGCATAAACTTACCGATAGTTCTGTCTCGTCAATTCACCGGACGAAAAACCAAGGCATAAATGTATTTTGCAAGTCAGCTGTCTTCTTCTCTGTGAATTTAGTTACTCAACTCTAAAAACCATAGGGTTTGCTCTTGAGCTTAGTTGAACCCTGCAGTTCTGCTTCACCTGTATACTGACCTGTGTGCGAGTGGTCATACCAGATATTAGGTGAAAATGTATAAACCGCACGCGTTAATGTATTCTTGTATGCTCATCGAAGTGAGGTGATGCGGTACAAGCAATTGCTAGACATGAATGCTAGGAGGAAAGGCGCCCGAAACGAAGTTACCTGCATAATTAGGCTAGCCAACAGCTGATTGGTATGCGAGACATTTTTTGTGACTGCGTGGGGTACTAGGGAGAATTATCAACAGTCACGTGTTCATGAACTAACCAAGGTCTCTTTCATCCGGATTTAAAAAGCCTGCAGTCCATTCACCAACTGCGATATGTTTTCGCTATCATCCACAGATTCGATGAGAGTAACGTCAATGCGTTACTGTAACACACAAACGCAACATCTGTGCTTGCTGGACGTACCTCCTGACAATTATGTTAAGGCGCCTGATTGTGTACTTGACTGTGAACAGTCGACTCGATTTCCAGCTAATTGTGCAGAGTGCCATAGCAAATTTCACAACTCGTCGAAGTTGTTCATTAGGATTTACCATGGTTTTTAATGAAGCGGAAGATACTGGTGCCATGCTAGGCTCCCTTAATCGCGAACCATAAGGTTTAACTGCCAAAAGGCCAAGAAAGCCTCCGTAAACACAGACCATGACCGAACGTCGTTATTAACAGTTCATAGTGAATCCATTTGAAATAAGGAAGGTGGCGAACAAAGGTTGCTTCCTATAACTAGTCGTTTCAGCCAATAGATAGGAGATTCATATGGTGCTCGGCAAAAGTCGCGTGTGCAGCAAGAAAGATTCGCGTGGACATGTGTAAAAAAGAAGAGGGAACAACACTGGTACCTTTGAGCACATCCAATCAACCGGTACAAGAGTACCTCCGAAAATATAACTTCCAAAAGGCCTATCTCTCAGGTTCATCCCTAACGTATAAAATTCTGACCAAATGGCTCACTAGGTTATTAGAAACAACAATGAGAGTAGTATAAACTTAGTTTGAAAGATACGTCACGGTTTGATTATTAAAAGGTTGGTGAGGGTCGCATGTTTCTCTTAAAGTTGTTTTTTTTAATGTTTCGCACGCTGAAACTATAGACTGTTTGTGGCAAAGTTTTGGAGATACCCACACCGAACCTCATGCATCAATTGACGCTTTGTTTATAAAATGCTCATCGTAACTTCCGTAGTGAAATCTATCGACACAAATAGGGCGATTTGTCGTATTTTCTTTTGGATACACTGTTGACATTTTCGTTATTGGTTACGCCTGAAACTCTACAGCAAAGTGCACTTATCACGCAAATTTTTATCGTATTGTCGTTACGTGGACGATATATTTGTACTCACCGCAGGTGATATCAGCTTAGTTTACATATCGAAGTTTCAGTTCAACGCACCTGGAACCTGAGTTCAAAGGACAGCCCGATTTTCTTTACGTTGGCATGGTCAAGGAAACACATGCCATTGCGCAGCAACGTGCCACAAAAAATGAAGTTGAACAGACCACAATATGTTATTTATGGAAGCTAATCTCCATTGTAAAAACAACGAAATTTGATTGGGTGTTTGAATGGGGAAGCAATAAGAATATATCTCCGACAATGTGGCTATAAATGAGACTAAATGTTTAGAACGAGTTTCTATGTGGAACAGATAGCCAGAATGATTCCTATTAAAACCATGCACTGTTCAAAGCTGAGGAATGAACTACGCTGATTTCGAAAAAAACGTCCCCAATAAACTTTGATTCGAGGGAGATAACGCTGATGGACTTGTCACCAGTAAGCTAAACATTCTGTTGATCGAATGTATATGACGCTAATCTGTGCTTGAGTTTCAGTTCCAGTCTCAATATCAAGTTCCATTTAAAAGACAAACCTTCACGCACCATCAAGGGCTTCCGCGTGCATTCATTCGCATGCTCATACCGGGAACCGTATGTTGGTCACACAACAGTATTTTTGTCAGAGGGAATACAAGAACACAATTCGATGTCCCTTAATTGTGGTTGGAAGAAGCCTAGCCCACGTGCAGTTGCATCACATCTGGCCGAGGGCAATCACGTGATAGACATAAAGCAAGTAAGTGTGAACGGACTAAAACTGGTACGATTCAGGCCGTTGTTCACCACACTGGTCATCGGAATTTGGCCACCGTATATTCTCAAATTCTTGTACGACATTTCAACTTGAGTAGGTCTACGAACATCTTTCTCCAATAAACTTATTTGACAATGGATTAATCCAATCGACGCCATCACCAACTGACCCTTGTTTATTTTTTCTCACATAAGTGCACCTGAGTACGTCCATTTGTACACTTGATTTCGTTCGAGTAGCATATGAATTTGTGATGCGGCAGCCAGACGGACCAGTCGCAGAAATCAAGCCTTCTTTGCAATCTACATTCTTATCGAGAATTCCACAGCTCTCTTCAGCTGTCTGTTTGATGCTGAGTTACCCTGACATTATTCACGAGATGTCTCATTAAAATTCACAAAATGTCCTAATGGAAATCCAGAAATGACTCTTGAGGGGACGTTTAACCCCTGAGGTATGATTTGAAGAGCTGCACTTTCAACTCACTGTCAGACGATCCTTAGATTTCTAACGAGACAGTTCTGGATTCCTGTCAAAAAATAGGCAAAATCACCGAGGAGACTCAACAAGAGAAAAGGTTGAAGTATAGAAATTAGTGAGCGGCCGTTCTATATCTATTTGTCTTATCGGGTAAATTGTGGATGAGTGATAAACAAACAAATAAACCACTGCAGAGAAACTGCAGTTTACTGGTTGACATTATGATCTGCCGAATAAAAACTACATTCGAAACCTTAGGCCACCGACGTGGCTGGTTTGATCCCAAAAGTAACATTTTAAATTTTGTTTCTGAGCAGTTGCACATGTCTGAAGTACCACCCATCAATCAGGTTTATCATTATACACATCATTCCAGTCGCGTGTTCACACAGTTTCTTCCATATAAATGATTCTCTTCCAAAAATTACACTTGCTACAAACGAATAGTTTTTACATACAACCCCGTGAACTGCTTATTTATCTCTGCTGCTCATAAGTTGAACTTTTGTCACGGTGTACTTCTTTCACCAGGCTTTCTGGAGATGGTTCAGCTGAACGAAAGTCAGCTCTCTAGGGACAACACCTATAGACCCTTTACGCTTCTTGCGGTATGTGCGCAACTAACGGTGTCTTCGTTTGTTTCAAGATGGGGGAATTAGTAAAGATTTATCGATCCACTTTTAAGGTCGATAATGTCATATCTAAAACAAAAGAATCATGAGTTGCTACTGTTGATCACGCGTACCGAAGCGATACATGGGATGACAATGAAGCCTTCATTGTGTTTACGTGCATGTACTGTACACATTGATTGGTCTTCCAGCTGACTTGTGAGATTTTTGGGAAACAATAGGATATCAATTATACGCTATGACATATTGTTATCCACCATTCTCCGAAAGCTTTTGTTGAAGCAAAGTGGATTTTCTCTTTTGTTCGCTACGCAAAATCTTAAGGCTAATCAAGAGATATTATTCAACACTCTGGTAGGCTAAAAGCTTCGCCAGATTCCTTTCGGGAAATTTCATTGTTTTGTACTTGAAATTTGCTCTGGATACGCGTGGTCACATGACACATTCGGAAAATGACGGAACAATGATCTATGAAAAAGTCTAAAGTGGGCTGTACACAGCTTTTGACTATGGTGTCTTAGCTACTGATCGAACAGTGCAGTACGTGGATTAACTTATCAGGGTAGATAATTTAGGTACTTCTGAGGACCTGAAGAAATTGGGGGTTTGACGTAGTTTTCAGGGTAACCAAAGCAGTGAGTAGCATGCGTTCAAAGATCATCCGGCCTGAGGCACACAACCCTTCAAAAGCCCTAAATGATAGAGCATAAAATGCAGCACAGCCAGTATCGAAAACGTCTTAGGCAGGTCGGTCGGTATATCCCAAGAAAGATAAAAAGTGGGCACTTCTTTGGGGCCCCGCGTTACAGTCCTAAGGCAACAGGAGATTACCGGTTAGAACATATGAGCATGTACTGTCCCATCAGCAAATGGCGTGTCTTATTAATGGAAGCGGCAACACTGAGAAGTCTTGCAAATAACTCGATGTTATTTGATATTCCGACTGCTAGTTGGTGAGAGGATGGGATAGTGACATGACGGCGAAAGCTACTCATATTACTTTTGCCACGAACTCAGTTAAGTTGAATAATGTGCATGGAAGCTGCCGAAATCTGGGCCCTTTAGGAAGACATAAAAAGCCCAAATGACTTCATCATCTATCATGACAGCAAACAAACAGACGGCTAGCCACGCGCTTGGTCAGACTCAGCCGTAGTGTGGGTAGGTCGTATCATCATAAATGCCTTGTAAAGTATTTTCATAGAAGGTGTGCATTTTCCTGATATTCTGGGACCTGAACTTGAGTTCCCTAGGATTTTCTACGTATAGTGATGTATTCTGACCGGTCAACCACAATGTATATATGTACAAATTTGAGAATCCAACAAGACATTTTACTCCCTCAAAATTTCCAAACAGAACAACCAGCCCTTGTGCATATATATATCAAGAGTGCGATGCATCCGACTATTGTGCTGTTATCACTACCGTGTGGCACAGAAAACTGGACGTTATACAAGCAACCGAATCCAATTTAAGTGTCTGTGCAGACCCCTTCGGGCCAAATGAACAAACCGACCCAAGAAAAGCAAATACATTTGAATTTGAATGCAATGTGATGCGAAACCGCCTTCTGTGGTTGGGTCATTTGAAACGAATAGATGAAGCCCTTATCCTAAAACAATCGGTCTACAGCCAGCTAGAGAATGATGTTGGAAACCGGTGACTCAGTATTCCACTTGTAAGGCACCCTTTGAGCGAGGTTTTAAAATCTAACGTCCGTAGCAGGTAGCGGGGAAGAACCGCCTGAAGGACGGCTGCTATCTCATCAGGCGCAGGAGCTCTGAGGGGTGACACATCTTTACATTGCTCAACAAAGCTAACTATTTAAAGTTACCTCAGCCTCTTCCCCCCTTTGAACATGTGAAGTTGCACAACGTGCGCGGGCCCTGGGAATATCAACACTCTGAATTGCCTGGATACCCACTAGTCCACCTTACAAAAGTAATCACCTGCAGCCGATTTAATTGTTGTAGAAAACGCCTGCTCGGCAGTTTTATTTGACAATTACGTCACCGTCGTATGAAAGGTCCTCCACGTAATCGGACGCAATGGTTCTGGTGGGTCCACAAGAACGGACTGAAATACTGGACTCGAGTCCCGCTCTTATTAGAGTTCATCAGCAGTGAACTTGCTAGAACAGTTGGTACAGGGCAGGAGGAAAACTGTTCAAACGACTGACGTGAATGTGAAATCCATAAATCCCGCAACCACATACGGCGGTCACTTTGATCGTTCATCGAATGGAATATCGCCAAGCTATCCAAGGGCACCTTGAGGGTGTACTAGTGCGTGGCATACGGTAACGCTCGCGTTGTGCTTTACCGGTAAGATTATGCTAGAAATGAAAGATATCTTCTTGATAGCCAAATAACTGGTGCTGCTGTCCATTACCAGGTCACTGTGTTTAGGCTGCCTGATCGCCTGCAATAAGGTCATGCGCTATTACCCATCGATCGTATTCCCTGTGAGCTACATTGCAGCCAACAGCTTGCATGCTAGTCCATTGGATCATTTTGCGTTCCATATGAAATAAAGATTATGACGGCAGTGTATTAGGAATCGCGATTTGGTGGTAAAGACTCACTGACTCAGTAATCGTGACACCTCAGACCAACTCTTAGTTGGTCCATTCCTGTAGTCCTCTTCCCAGTAGACAGCAGTCGCCATTGCGAGTAAGTTTACCCTAAACGTAACACTTCCCTCCTAATTAGCTTGTATGCGTCTCGCCATACGAAGCGGCGTTTGAAAGTTTGAGTTTTCTGGTGTACAAAATGTACAGCCTACCTAGTACAAACTGATCCGTCTCCATTGAGGACTGCAAAACGTCATACGCCCCACAGCTGTTTACCCCACGCACTGTAGTCTGGCATAGTGCTTCGTTACCTTCAATCACAGCTAAGGTATTTTAATGCGTGACTAATGCCAAAAACAGTCATTTCCGGGATTACTCACGATTGTTCGCTCTTTTTTTTCAGGGGAAGGAAGGATACGGTATTGCGGACGCATTCTCTCAGCTCTCAAATGAGAAAAATTTACCGTGCCTTGATCTTCGTTAGCTCATTTTAGCTCACCTTCTCCTGGTATCATAATCGACTGAACCGGGTTAGCAGAAACGTACGTTTGGCTAGTATTAAATACTATACGTGAGCTGCGGTAGTGATGCGGGTCCAATTAACATGATAAACAACCGATTACCGGCATATTTTGAATAGTTTCTGTAGCTGCCATTGTTACCCAAGTGCTTGTGTACAGCTGAGCCTTGAGCCGTTGCTTGAAGTGTACGCTTTAGCAAATCACTTTGTTTTGAAAAATGCACTTCAGATGGGACAAAGATAAAAAGAAGTATTGTAGTAGAAACAACTTACTTTTATGAAGTTCAGGGATGTTATCTGTTTGAGCAGGCTTTGAGCACCGTCCAGATTCAACTAGCCTGTTTAGTTTCAGAATATTAATCGGTAAAAATTTCACCTGACTGAGAACAAAAGTAAATCTATCCTGATAAAATGAAGTCACTCAACAAAGATCACCTCTTTCCTGTGTGCAACGCTGTTTTTTATCGCGAGCATGAAGAGGAAAGCCCGTTTCTGGTTTACACAAATGGCACCTTCTGTGACTCCCTCACGAGGATCCGATCCTCAACAGAGGGTCATTTATCGTCCAGTGGCAGATAGTTATCTTCCTCTGGCAGCCACACTGTGAAACCGCCTCCGAAACGAGGGAAGGACTGATACATTTACTGGCATGCAATAGTAGATTTACTTTTGTCACTGGTAATTGCGCATCAAGTCGCTTGATATCCCTCGCTACATTATTCTCACGCAATACAACCCACACTAAAGCGATGATTACGCTTACAAATTTCATAACGGGAGTCAACCTTTGCGTTCGATTAGCTCCAGAAATAACAGATGTGTATATGACAAAAGACCAAACTCCTGTGCTGAACTACTGACCCATGCATAGCTTCAGTTCTTTTGCTGAATTCTTTGTGAAAGATGTTTACTCCATACCTGATGTTGGATTTGTTTTCCCGAAGGAAGGTTACTGGAATCCTTCAGTTTTATCCCCCTACGGCTCATCAGGCAGGCAAATTCCCGACTCTCCGCCAGGAGACTATACTGCGATATATCCAGTGTCGTACCAACCAGAAATGATGCGGCTTTTATGCAGCGCATAAGGTTGAAGAATATCATAACCGAGTTATCCGAATGGAATTTATTTGAGTCCCCTGTTAGGACCAAACCAGCAAACGAGCTTACGTTGTAAATTGCTTTGTTTCCTTCACAATCGGCCAAAACCAGTCTTCCCTTTCAATGAAATGGATCGCGAGAGCAAGCCGGAAACCTTTGAATAGACATTTAGTTGAATAGAACTGTTATGAGACGGAAGACTGGGGTGTTATTTACAGTGGGACGCCTGAAAGTATTTATTATTATCATCATCGTCATCATTGTCATCATTCACAGTAAACCATCTTGGTTAGGTTTGCGACCAGTTGATGTGTCAGGTCAGACATTTCTTTCTTAAGTCTTCACGAAATAGGAATGAAAAGCTCATCTCGACAAATACCTTCATCTGCAAGTCAATTTGGTACTATTAGCACACTGTTGGAGAAGATATCCAAACAGATGCGTCACTGACGTTGGGTCAAGCGATTAAGTTAGCTGCAGTTATTTGCTTGCTCACACTGAATATTGACATAGCTTCATACAAAGAACGAATCTTTCCTCGAGGCAAACTACGTGATTCAAATAAGAAAACGAAATTGGGGCTTTACTGGACAAGGAGAACGTCCTTGGACTTGCCGACTGACCCCAGTAACCTGTGGACACCACTAGAATCATCAAAACCTAAGAGCTGACGGATACTCAACAAATAATAGGAAGCAGATGCTGAGCCTTAGGTCAACACTTGTAAGAGTACCGCATATGGCTGTGGTTTCCGCAAAGTATGGAATGTGCTGGACAAGCTTAAACTACTCGCGGCTTGTTTGTCAGTACACAACAAACAATTAATCATTTGGTCGCACCACCAGGCAATCGGGAAGATAAAAATGCACATCGTGTTACAAGAAACTTAGCACTTAGCGTGATGGGGTTGGCCACCAATATTGAACTAATAGTCATTTATCACACTCGGCTTCCCGACAAGTTCCGACAGGGAATTTTATCACTGGATGTATGTCCAAATGAACTACAGGTGAAGCTGCTGATTGAGACCTCATCCCACAGGGTTTATTAGGTCTTCGGCATGATATATACCGTATTGGGATAGAAGAGAGAGAGAGACGAACATACCTGCGTTAGTTCAAACTCACTGAACATATTGCCGTATTGATTTGGGCTGCACAATAAATTGGATTATTCCAGGGCACTCCCGCTACAGCCCGCAAAACTCTACGCAGAACTGTCACTCTGGGACATTTTGGTCATTTCATCTGACCGTACCCCATACAACGCTCAATCTTTTTAATGTTACTCGCATCAAATTGGGTGCAGATACTTCGGACGTTTCATTAGAATCTTCGCTTGGCCTTCGAACCAGCTTGCTGTGTTGCGTCGAATGACTTACAGTGGCTCCACCGGGTGAGGTTATATCAAGCGGAAAATGGTAGGAAGAAATAGGAATATGTCAAATGCGGAATATAGTATATCACATTTTACAAAATACATGTCAGATAATGAGGATTTCCTCTGTTCAGATATGGTATGGATAGTAATACCACGGCGTGTACTTGTTGATGGTGAAAAGACAGTTGAATTACTCTGGGGTTAAATGGGTTTGTCCTCGGACAGTTGTTTCAAAGCCTCTTGAATCACCTGCAGTACTTTCTACAACAAGTCGCGAATTATTTCGAATAAATTTAGACTCACTCGGTTCCCGAAGGATTCTGCCAGTTCTACTGCGTTGTGGTTAGTCTGTCGGTGAAAAACAAATGGCAACAAACTGACTAATTTCATGAACTTATCCATCCATTCGCCATATTGTATGGAGGCAATTCTAATTTCTGTGGCTACAAAAACGTCACCCATATCTGAAATCACACACAATTATGCAACATCAAAAGCAGCGCAACTAAACTAGCTCATTTGTAGCTTGCCTGGTTTTTTTTAATTCTACCTGGAATAACACCTACTGTGAATAAGACGAATGTGTTATCCATTGCTGTCAAAACTGCCCAGCGTACCCTGAGAACATCGGTGGTTTGTCCGCTATTTGTGAACTGGTAGTAATCATCTCGATTGTTTGTGATGGATTAGAATAACCCCCACTTTCCATTTCCACCTTTCATTTTGCTTCATTACATATTGTATGTCCATAAGGCGTGAGTTTGAGTCGTCTTTCCATCGTCGACGAACTAATGGTAACTCCGTTTGATTGGTCATCAAGTGGGTGGAATATAGAAAGGTGGTTTCTGAAGACACTGAGAAGGAAGGTCAGCCGATCTGGTGTGAATACACAAAGCAGAAATCTCACCAGTGCTCTTCTAAATTCTAGATCAGCTCACAACAGCTATTTCACGTGACTGATCAGCCATCATCCACGTGAGAAAAATCAGCAAGGGTAAAAGACGCCGGGAGGGGGCCGGATGTATTGACCCCAATTAACTTTTGGTGAAAATATGGGCTTAAAATTATCAAGTCTTCTGTTTGCACTCACGAAGTGTGAAATAATGATGAAAATAATAATTTGTAAACCAATGGTGTTGAGTCACTAGCTAAAAATCTGCTAAAAATACTGATCACCACAGGTTCTCCACATAGATTGAAGAATACACCTTCCAAACAATACATTCCAGACCATAATTACTTGGTTGCACTTTAGAAGAACCAGGACGATGACACAGAGCAGACAGCTACCATTTCAGTGTCCCTTTTTTACTTAATTTTTTTGCTCCGATTCTGCTTAGTACATGAGAATCTTGAGTAGGCAAAGGCCCAATAAGTAATTTTGGAAACCAGCGACTAATTTTGAGCTAGTATAAAAGTATTCTATGTTATCATAGACACCTCTTGTTCCACATTTAACCGATTTCTAGCTAAATTCAACCGCAATGTCAACGGATTCATCCAGTTTCTCGAAGGAAATTTCATTTCTGCATACCATTACTTTGATCTGTTCTGCCTGTTTGGAGACATCGATAGTGCTACCATGGAGCGTCTTTTTGTCATAGACATGGATATAGGTGTACTTTAGTAACATGTGCGGCATCGCTTGACCAAAATGCTGAATACCGTGAACGAACTGAAGATAAAAATCGTGAATATGTGTAGGTACTGGAGGGCAGAGCTCCTACAGAATTTGTTATATATTATCTATTTATCAACAATGGACGTTTAGTGCTGCGAAATATGCCCGATTTCACATTTTGTATGGAATGAGCTAAATATCTGCTGGCATAATCTCATTGAACCACAACGTATCTTGGGAGTTCGTTCAAAATCCCGTTACCGTTACTCCAGTATATGAGACAGACCGAAGACTTGGATATCTTAAATTTGATGGTAACTGAAAAAGGCTAGCTGACCGGTGGTCCTAATGCCTTTTTACTTACTGAAGCAAAACCATATAAACTGTTCCTGGTGAGGGCAAAAGAACAATGTGTTCAAGATAACCAACCGAAGAACGAAGAAGTTAAGTTGCGCACCTAAATCCGTTAGCTGTAGTAGCCGTTTTAAGTTATAAGTTCTGGCGTTTAGTTTGGTAAAGCCTACATAGTCTTTTGAAGTACATGGATAAGGTTGATATAAGTCACCCTTGCTTCACTCATTTACTTTGTTTAGGTGCAGACGAGGACATCCATGGTGGACTGTAGCCGATGGGAGGATCTCCCTGGTTGGCGATGTTATTACTAAGCTGTGCCCCAAACCGTTATCCTCATTATCAGAAACAGCGAAACATCACCGTTCAAAACCGATGTGAATGAAATAATGAAACAAAGACTTATGGCCTACTACAATCGTTCAGATTTGCCTACAACTCCGGACACACATTCGGATAATTTATCAATAGAAACTGCTACCGCCAGATCATACAGTCCCTTATGGTTAGCAGTTCAGCTCACCCACGATTTGAACGTTTAAACAGTGATTCAGTCCGTGTTCTGAAAGAACCCGATGGGCCGACTTAATCAGAATTTTTGTTTGTTTGAAAACAAACAGAATAGAAGTATCACTCATTTCGGCTCATACGCTCTGTTGCGGAGAATCCTGAAGCAAAGCTGTCTGCTGGTACTCGTGCTGCAATCTACGAGTGAAAAACGGAAGTGAGATACTTCCTCGAAGGAAATAGCGCTTCCGTCGCTATGAAACCAACGATACTAATCCCCACCCAAGTATTGCAGCTGCAGCTTATTCTTTTATCTATTTTATTCTGTTATACACGTTTTGAGGGGTTGGAGAGCACGTGGAATGAGTTCAGTTCATACTTACGTTGTTTTCATCAAACAAACAGTCAAACACAATGTTTGACTTCCTGCTTTGGAGACTCACGCGCTAATGCAAGAGGAGGTGTCGATCGTTTGCGTTGTGGATGACGCAACGTGATTATGTAAACTTTTCGCATTGCGTTCTAGGGAAAACTGTCCCAACGGTAATCGTCCAGGGAAATTGTTGATTTCTCCCAACAGAAATCTGAGGATTGCAACAGAACGCCCTCAAATTGAGGCTGAAGGGGTCATGCGTACTCGCAGGAACAAAACGAAGACACTAGCCAGCCTTCTTAGATATTCCATTCGCTATTGACGTAAGCAAATTTCCTGACTAGTGTCGAGGCGTTGGTGGTCGTATACACAAACCACACTAATATAAGCTCCGGTGGTTTAGAGAAATTTTGAAACGCTGTGTCCCCGCACCAAAGCAGTCACGCCATTCTAGTTCGACTCAAACTTACACCCATTCGCGCTGCTATGGAGGCGTGCTCCAAAATATTTTTAATAACTCACAGAATTTAAAAAAGTCAGCTGACTTTACTAACCTTTCGCTTTCCTTACCTATATGTGCAAGGGCAATGGAACACGTCAACATCCCACAAAGTCTCAAAGGAAATGCGAATACCTTGATTACCATGTCGATAAAGAATGAGTCGCAGGTTTATTTTTACGCGAACTGGGTTTGGTACTCTAAGTCAGTCGAATGTCATGCTCCGCAGTCGTATCGCTTGCTAACGTTTCGTGCACGTGTTTGTGACCATGAGTGAAACCCCACAGTCACTTAGCTAAACGAATTCCAGTGCCTCTTGAACCTCTGAAGACGGTCCACATAAAACTATGTCCATATAGTACTTATAAGGTTATCGACGGTCAACACCCGACAATATCCTTATTTAGCAGAATTCACTCCTCAAATCCGTAGCTTTTGCGCTATTTCTTAGGGACCTATCTGAACGAACTCTGTGCTCTAAAACAGTTTACTAAATTAATGTTTCCGGTAGCTATAGTTATGTCCACAAAGGATAGAAAAAAATAAGGGAATGAGAGCTCAGAATTGAAGATGATGACTGGTCACTCGAATGGTTCTGTTTATCCGGTATGGCAAGGAGCTCATTCAAATGCCGTCAAAGTACTGGGACCCGTTACTGTAGAGTTGGAGTCGAGTTTTTACGGACCGGCTCTGACAGACATCTTTGCTGCTAAATTAGGAAAAAGTTTAGACAGCGACATTGAAGCTGTTGATCTTTACGAAATGCATTTCGCAGATAAGAGGAATAAATACTTACCCTACGGCTTGTTATAAGTTCCTTCGAAACAACATTGCAAGTTCTGAGTTACGACAGAACAAGCAACCCATTTTGCAACTTTCGCCCTAAACATTTAGGAGGCAAATGTTGTGTGCAGCTAGAACGTACATTGACCGAACGGTATCCTGACACTTTCTGCCTACTGGAGTCCACAAACTCACTCGTGCACCCCATAGTCTGCACAGCTAGACTGATTTGAATATCACTTGTACCAGATGAGCAGATCTGGCTGCTCAAAAGTCGATTGCGGTCAAATGATTGCGCGGAGATGTTAATTCAGTTGACGAGAGGGCTCCACGGATAAGCACTCACACTAAACCAGTTTTATTTGACTTTCCGGTAATGAACTACTACATTCTTTGAAAAAATCTTTTGGCGTGGCTCCATGATAAATTATAGGATATCAAAACGCCAACGTTCGTTGTATCTATTGTAGCTAAAACTCCATCTGTAATTGTCGTAAAACCTCTGTTGATAACCTAACACGAGGGCCACGGAAATTTGTGCCAGACGCCTTGTGAGGTGCAGCAGATTACCAGCCAATACGTAGTTCAGTTCATGGATCACAGAGCAAGTGAGCAAAAACAAGATACAGTGATGAAATACATCTATTATTTGCGTTCAGCATGAGAGCACAAAGACCGAAATTCGTCGATACGAGATATTCTTATTGACCAGAGTCAGTGATTTGCGCTATTCCCGTGACACTGGCCCAATAAAAACAGTGAGGAAAGAGGCTTTGAACAAAGTTGCTCGTTGATTTCCCAAAGTTTTTTTCGTGACCATTAGTAATTCGTTCAGTGTAACCAAAGGATTATAAACCTCGTTGAAAAATCCATGGCTGTGAAGGTAGTTATTATGCACATAAGGATTACTGGTAACATTTTGCCCCAGTAATTCATAGTTTTGTCTCTCCCGGTCATAACACTGACATCTTTGGTTCGAAAAGAGCCAGGTTTCTGGGGCAATTGCTGCGGGTAGTATTGCTAAAGAGAACGTTATAATGTACTGTCTGAAACCAGAAACTCTCAAGTAGCGGGTTATCATATTAGATCTAGCATCCTTCTGTCGATCTAAACTGTTGAATCAAAAGTCCAAATCTGAATGAGACGAAACTCTTTTCCTTCGATGAAGTAGCCGCGAAACAGTTTATAACACTTGATCCGGCGCTGATGATTTCTTTAGAAATGCACGCAGCACTGTAGCTTGAGTTCAACGTTAGAGCGATAAATGTAAATGTCTAACCGCAAGCCAATGGTATCGAGGAAACCGGTAGTCTTTGTGGTATTTAGCGACTTTATTCTGCCTGGAGTGCAACAAAAATCCACTGCCAAGGAATGGACTTATAAATATATACACTTTGACACAAGAACATAAACACAACTCCGCTGCGGCGTTCGACAATGACACAAGCCAGACCAAATGATCATTCTTGCTGGGTGCGAGCCATTTTTCTACATCACAAAGAACCACTCAACTGCAGGCGGGTCGATCAAACACATTGGGATCGATCTCGGTAATTTTCTCGAGAGTTTATCTCCATTTTAAACCGTGCATTAGTTCAATCACTTCATGGTCATGACCGCGTAAATACCTGGTTTTATTTGACCTTTGACTGCACAACGGCTCGAAAAAAACACGTTTGTCAAGAAAAGATGTTGAAAGCAGCAAGGCGGAGAACTCTCAAGGACGAAAAAGACGAGTTTGCACTTATCACTGGCATTTGAACAATGCTGTTCCCGTCCTAAACCATTTTCGGACAGTCCACCGCGGAGGACTGCTGAACTCGAGTTTGCCTCTCTTTGCGGCCGGAATGTGAACGCATGGTAGCTGACATGCGAAATGAGCTTGTTGGTATAACTCCAAAAGTTCACAACTTCGCACCTGAGCTGTCACGATAAAAAATTCATTTTATGGTATCAGGAAGTTCCACCAAGTTGTTGTAACATCATTTTAATGACCTCTCAGGAGTTCACTATGCACAGGAAGTAAGCCAACATTAAGTTTGCGCCCGGAATTCATCTCCCACAAAACGGGATTGCGCTCAGGTTTATTAGAACACATAAAATCAATTACTGAATCCTTTCAGTAACAAGCGATAAAGCTGCTGCTGAGGCACTCCAAAACTGGCTCCCACACACGTTCAAATTACCAGAATGTTTTAAAAAGAATCCTAAGGCTTGTCATGCTGTCTGTAGAAATGTTCCAGAAATATCTTAAATAGAATATCACAAAATTAGCCTTCTAGCATTGCTTACGTTACACATGATCACTTACGCGCGTCGTCAACTCCAGGCTCGCCCCATGTTTGATCAGAAAGTCACAGAGATCATGATGACCGTTCAAGATCGCATTATGTAGAGCCGTTTTGCCATCTTCGTCAGCAGCGTCGATTTCGGCCCCAAGTCGCACAAGCTCATGTGCCACTTCAACATTCCCATTGTTCTTCAGTCCCGCTAAAATTGGAAGTGGAACAAGAAAAGTACTGCCACTGAAACTTTTTCGTTATTCCTTTCACCACACACGTTTAAATGTTTTCATTCCACTTGTCCCTTTCCTTAATCTTGAACACAAGTTTCCCGAGACAAGCGAAAGGCCCCCCATGAGATTGGAGCTTGAGGTTGATTCGTCTATGTATCTGTACTGATTCCGTTCAGTTAGTTTCATTTTTGAACGTTAACTGACTATTTTGTGGTGCAGAAACGAAGTGTCACTACTCAACGAAGTGTGTTATCTCATTTTCGAATTCGGCCTATCAGATAAGAGAACGGATGCTCTCTCTCAGTCGGTATGTTATTCTTCATGGTGCGGGGAGCGAATAATCAACTGCATCTTTTATCGAATGAAATGGATTCTACGGGGATAGTTTTACTAGCTAGTGCCTAATTCAACCGATGGTTACATGTTGTGGAGGTAGCCCATATAGCAAAAGCTTCAGCTATAGGATGTACACAGTAACATGGATTTCGATGTCTTGGTATTATGCTTGACCTGCACTTCATCAGTTACCAAGACAGGTGGGTGTATTTTCGGTACTGTTCCAAGTCAGTATGTGTTCAGCTTACGGCTGGCAGAGGTGCGTGAATAAGTTAAGTATGTGCAAATTATATTGGCACTAACTTGACACTCATCATAGTAATTCTTCCGGCATAAATGGGCGGGGTGAAAATTCACTGAAATCTTGGATGGCGTACCCGCCTTCGGAGTCCTTAACAGGGCCTGTCCATAGATTAGGCTCTATGAGGTCTCATCAGTCTTCCCACACAAATAACCGTGGAAAACCCAGGGTTTTGTTGATGCGACCCAGAATCGGAATGACCTAAGGTCTTTCTCAACACCATCCACCATAAACTAACGATGAACAGTCGGGTAGTTGGGTCGGAAGATGGCAGCATTCTTGCTAATTGGATCTGTTATATATCGTATCATGGGGGCTTCCAGTTATGCCGGTCGGATTCCAGAGCCGTGGCTATAACTGCTTTGAATAGACGTCGCCGTGTCTACCTTTTCCGAGTAGAAGAACTACCATCTTTCGTTATCGAAGACATTTACTCTGGCGCATACTCTATTACATCTACTTGATAAATCTAACGCACCATCCTAGCGATTCTGATTCGTTACCGGTACTGCTTTATTCATCACTTCGTGTTGGAATCTCAGCATCCAGCCACTTTCTGCCGCGTTAAGTTGGCACTAGTGGTTGAATATTCTAGAAATCACTGGGACAATTATTCGTTGAAATCAATGTGGGTTTTTGGTACGCCTTATTGCTACCACTGTACTACAGAAATCTTTTTGGGGCAAAAAAGCCGGATGGGCAATTAAATATCGTGTTGCAAAATTGGTTGTGTGAACTATATGTGACGAGGCTGAACGTCCGCTGGGAGGATATTTAAGCGTCATTCCGGTTTAGAGCTGTGGAGATGTAGGCACTCCGTAATGATTGTGGTAGGCCAGCATCCGTTTCTCCCCCCGTCCAACTCTATGATTTTGTTCACAATAAGGTTTTTATATGTTTTTTATGGCGTCAAAACATTAGTCTTGAACATTGATGTGCTGTTGAGGATGTTAGTGACGATGATGAGAGCTGTGGGTTTTTTTCACGCACCGATATCAGTTTTAGACAATGCTTTACTAAAACAACATTGAATATCAGTAGGTATTTGAATAAGAGTAGTTTAAAGAAGAAAAACGTGTCACAGACAACAGACGCTACGAAGTTGACTAGATAATTGGAGCAGATAATTTTAAACTTAATACGATTTTTACGTTTAAAACTTCTTCTGATAAACTTGTTGAATTAGTGTCAAGTGAAAAAGTCTGTTCAAGAACGTCGAGCATTCCAATGAAAATAATTAGGAAGCCTCAAATTCCCTGAAAAAGCTTTGGCTTTGTTTGGCACCATGATGGTGAGGTCCGCATACTGCGCAGGCTTTATCCTTCACCTGGGTTGACTAAGATTATCTCGTTGCTTAAAGGTACTGAATTCTTTCCAGTGCAAATAGTTTTTAGGTCGAAAACGTTTGCCACCTCTCAGAAACCATGCACTCTCCGTTATTGACCAGCACAACAATCTCAGCCACTAGGACTGTGCTTTTTGAGGCGACGAATAATTTCAGACAATTTATTATACTACTTTTATCTGATATATCTGATTTACAAAGTCTTTTCCAATAAAGCAGGATATTTAGAATTCTCGTAAAGTGCGGCAATAAACAACCACACCAGCTTCGGTGAGTGTCGAATGGAAGATCAAAACATCTAATTACAAATCGGAGTTCATTGCTGCCAGGCTACAACACATGGCTACCAACCGATGTCAAAGGCGCTCTTGTTGTCAATTTCTATCCATATCGCCTGAGTGAATGTCTGGAGGTGTAGGCACCTCGGAATGATTGCGGTACGCTAGCTTCACCGTCCACCTTTACTCTTTTCTTTACAATAAGGCTTTCAAATAAATCATGGTTGTACGGCAGTGAAGCATCAGTTTTGAACACTGATGTCATGCTGTCGATGATGATGATGATGAAATCAGAACAGGAAATGGATCTGAAATCGTTACGCATTACATCAAACTCTATGATTCCTTTAGTAATTCAGCGAACGAAATGGGAAGTCTCACACAGCGGCTCCAAGTCATTAACTACTGCCTCATAAAAGGGACACTGAAACAACCAAACGAGGATGACTCGGATCATCCAGACCTACTTGCATCAGCTGCTTGAGGTGCACGTCGGACTGTTACACGTGAAGCTTGAGTGGAATTCCGGCCGTCAAACAATCACAAGCACACACCACTCATGCTTTGCACTTTTAACTATCCAAGGCTGAATGGAACTGGTGGAACAAAACACTCAATCCTTTCGCCTGCGTTTCACGTTGCAGTAGATAAACTCATTGAAAAAATTTTCCTAGTTGTTAATTCAGACTGGTTTTAACATTTTTCCTTTCTGAAAGAGTGCGTGAAGACAAAATAAAAGCTTTGGAACCGGTAATATGCCTTTCAATTGTGATGGTACATCGGATACTAAGGAACTGCTCCCTCCATCATGGGTGATTACGAAATTTATCTCAATTCGGGAGCCTTCTTTTCGCATGAGAAGATTAATATGAATAGGTTCCCTTATTTTTGCACGAGGCCAACGAACATCACCTGTGGGTATTTGCAACAGCTTTTCACGCATGCTTGCTGCATTTTTCACATAAATCGCAACAGAAGCTTAAGTTGCCATAGACAAGTGCAGTGTGCTGTCAGAGCATATGCCCATGCTTTGGGATGAGTATTCTAATTGGCTGATTGAATTTGAGGTTATTCTTGTGCTACCTGGGGTGATCACAAGATACTATCAGTTTGTTAAGCAGATTACTGCTATCATCAGAGAAAACATTGCAAATGTTAGGACCTCACCAGACATACGAAAATCGTGTATGTTTTTGCTCTAATTTGGATTCATTTCAACCTGGATCCAGGGTGCATGAGACACTCGAACATATTGCTTTGTATGTGAGCTAAACTAAAATGTCAATGAAACCGAGCCCAAGTAACTCAAGAAATACGTAAAGCGGTATCTGCTACCTAGAGGGACAGTCCGCCATTAAATTTTGGTCAGTGGAATAGACTCTCTCTCTACTAGGTAAAACAGAACCAGAATGCTTTTATTTCCTACTTGCTTCTCGAGAGATCAAGTATTGGGCACCATTATGGACAACACTATAGGCGGTTCAAGAAGAACATCGATTTGATGGAAACTCGAGGAATGCGTCTACCTGATGAGCCTAAAGGATGGTGGAACAGATTTGTACCGTCATAGGCGGTTCAAGAAGAACATCGATTTGATGGAAACTCGAGGAATGCGTCTACCTGATGAGCCTAAAGGATGGTGGAACAGATTGTGTACCGTCAAAAGGTTTTCAGCAACATCTTGAGTAATCTCTCTTATGAAAACATATGAATGCTTGTGCCATTATCATGTTACGGTTATTAAAACTGCAGTTGTTACATGAAAGTTATCTGCTTTAAATTGGTGAAAAATACCCTGATATTTTTGTGGCCGAATTTCAGTGGCCTCACATCAAGGTAGCGAAATTGTCCTCCTTAAGGAGAATTTCCTCATGTAGGTCGGTTAAATATTCCACGACCTTTCCACGAAAAGGGTTTACGCATTTTAAAGAAGGCGCCATACAATTTAGTTTGGCCTTCAAGGTCGCCAAACGTACTGATGCTTACTGGTATTTGACTTTTCCATTTTTTTTTGCGAGTTGGGATACGTTCATGAGGCCCAGACTATGAAAAAAGAGACAGTTAGGGCCAGCAACTGAAGCCTTTGTCTCAGTATCGGTGGCTAGTTTGAGAGACTAAATCAGTCCTTAAGAAACCAATCGCCATGCATGTTGGAGCTTTAAACCTGGAGAATACAGGAGAGTGTTAGTCCAATCCCCATTTGTTAACTAACCTGATACGCGAAGTCCTGGGAAATTCAAGCGGAAAAAACTCAGTAGAGTTTAATGGAACCTAAAAACGCACAAAACTACAAAGTTTACTCTTTTGTTCCTACTCTAAAAGTGGTTAAATTATTTTGTTTTAATGAATTTCACAAGACGGGAATCTTCCCAGAGAAATAAATCACGTTCTTGCCCCTTCCGAAGTTACCTGATATTTTAGTTATAATTCACCGGCGTAAAGTGTTTTTCACCCTTCGGGAAACGTTAACAAAGCTAAGAATGACCTACGTACTACCAACACTTGCGTTATAAATATACCAGAACTGTTTTCTATGCTCAGTACTCTTGAAACTTACCGCAACGAAGTAGTGGGGTCCATTTCATGCCAACCTCTTTGGCCTCCAGCTTAGCTCCTGACTTCACCAGTAGTCTGATAGCTCTGGGTTGCTCTCCGTCTACTGCCATATGAAGCGCGGTCAGGCCATTTTGATCAGTGATGTTTACATCTGATCCGCAATCAAGCAACGTCTCCATACATTCAATATTCCCCTTGAAGCAAAAGTGGAGGAAAGATATTTGATGGACAGCAGTGGCCTAGGGTACTACTATTGAATGTAAAGTAGTGATTGGCGCTGCAAACTGAAGATAAACTTTGAAAAATTTGCAGCGGGTTTGTCAGTAGGGTCTCAGGATCCTTTAGAAAGTCATTAAACAACCAAATACAGCGAAATTCATTCATCAGCACACAAGTCCGGTTCTAGCAGGAAGCTCAACTGAAATTCAGCTAAATCATTCGTTTATGGTATTCTTTGGTAACAGCTTATGAATTCCGATCGGGGATATGGAAGTGTTCCCAGTAACCTTATGAGTAGTTTTCTGCAAGAAATAACATTGCAGTTTCTCGAATATATTCCCGAATGAAACATGAAACGGTTTTCGTACAGGACAGCCGGTTGAAGAATAGCATTAAATGCAGATTAAACTGGCGTGGAGTTAAGTCACCGGTTAAAAACAAACTGGTGTGCAAAAAAGTTACTTGAAAGATCCCGTGCAATATGAGTTCAATTAGAACATGAGGGTGACGAGAACCCGGGGACTGTGCCTATCGAATGGGCCGAACCGATCTGGGTTGTCAAAGAGTTTTCACTGGCCGTGTGAGTGGTTTCCTTCAATAAACACAACTCATCTGTCATGTTACCTTGAAGGAGCATAGTTTATGCAGAGGTGTGGCATACCGATGATTCATTATGTTTAGCTGAGTTATGGTGTTTCCTCTGTGTATGATGATTTATCAGGTATGATTCACTCTTTGTCAGTGGATATAAAGCACATCTATGGTACGTCAATTTTAAGTAATCACTCATCCATCTTGGCAAGTTTTCTGAAAGGGCCACAAACAACATACCAAATTTTCAGTCTAGGCTTCATCCATAAGCTGGGGTCATCGTACGGTGTAAAACCGTTTCTGGTTGTAATCGCCCACCACTGAGAGGTCGGGGCGATAACTTTTGGGCGCTGCAGTACGACGATAACTGACCGGCCACCAGTATAGTTCACTCACTATTCATCTTGCAGTCACGCTGTCTAGGTTAGGTGATCCGGTGTTGATCGATGCTTCAAGTGGCTACCTCTTAAGGAAGACTGTGTTATGTTTCTGCTTCGTGGGACAGACTACAGTTAAAGGCCCAAGGTGAAATCCCTCAGCCAATCATCATTCTTTGGCTTGGGCGGCTGTATAGTACCATTCACCAGGGTATTCGTTCATTTGACTATTTCCCGTAACTTCTTTAACCTAGAATTTCTAATTCCTGCTGCCTCCTGTTTAAATCCATTCAGAAAAATGAACAGAATAGGCGAACACAGTCACATAGACCCGTTACACTTTGAAGCTTGAATAGTTCATATTCTATGTCAAGGTAGACAAAAGATATTTCATGCTCAGCATTTTTTCCGCTTTCTATCAATATATGTTTAGTTCCGTAAATGCGCATGGAAAATGCACATAGAAGATTCCAAACAACCCACGTTTTGCTCTCCGGATGTCTGATGATCCTGGTGCAGTTGATCGTTGTGAAATTGGCCCCAGTCTTGGAGCTTGAAAAAACTAGCTGAGATGGGTTGCAGTGACTAGTCATCTTTGTGATATTCGTTTAGCTATACTAATTAGGAAGTAATGCAGTGCGAAACGGTAAAAGCATTCGATTTTCCTTGACAGACGGCAAATTAGGGGATCGGAAAAATGGCCTATATATATCTGTTATATAATGGTGATTAGCAATAAGCCCAGATGCCATAATCCTTGACAGACAATAGGACTGTTAAGGGTGACTGAGGAAACTCATTCAAGCAGCTGTTTTGAGTCGACAAGAAACGTGCGGATAACGGAAACTGACATTATTAGTAATGAGCTAGATGTCACTTGTTTTTAGCCGGGTCGCCATTTCAACAGAAGCGCTGATGTAATGCTGGCACACTTCCCTCATGTATCATACACCGACAATTTAGAAGCTTAAAGCTGATATTGTTTTACCTTTCAGAGTACCTACATCAATTTCAGTCAGAACATTGCGCAGGAATAGCTGAAAATCCATCTTCCTTTCGTAAATAACCCGGCTGACTTGGGGCCACACAGTACACAATTTACAAAGTTTTGTGGCCAAAACATAACCATTTGAATTGGCGCAATCGTCTTCGGAAATCCATCGGTGCGGTAGTGATGACTGCAAAAACTGCAGAGAACTTATAATCACGCCTCTGACAGCTGTTCGTCCAAAGGACCTTTCTCCTCTCAACAGGACGCTGGATCTTCTAACGGTCGGCTAACTTCAACGACTACTAGAAAGTTTGTGCCGCCAACAAACGACCATGAGAGGATACGCACATCTCTCAAGCGTCCCAAAGTGCAGAATCAAAGGGATGGCAGAACGCACTGGGGGTTATCGAAAACCTGAGTGCTGAAGAAGATCTCCGCAATACAAAACAGTCAATCTGTTCTAACCAATCCGATCAACAGCTCGATGAGGGAGTGTTAGCGGGATGATATACAGAATGAATGGATAGGTAACTCCTTGGTAAAACTGGACGGCAGGCTGAGAAATTTGAACAGGACTTCAGCCGCTTAGCAGCTTGGACATGAACCCGGGTAGGCTGCTGGCATCAGTTTACAAACAGGAGAAAACCCAGTGCAAAAGGCCACGGTTTCGACCCAGGCAGGTCGAGTCTTGCAGTTTTCAAACAAGGCAGTGGATCCTTGCTAGGTTGTTCTACGGCTATGCGAAATGGCTCGGGGAAAGACAGTTCTGAAAAACTGGAGGCATGGATGAGGACGTCATGCAAAAAACACTTCGGCATCAGCTTAATACCAGTAGCTTTCAAGGAGCCAGTTACTCTATTATTAATTTGTTCTGGTCAATCAGTCGTTGAATGACCTTGATTTTATCTTTGCAGAGAGGGCATTTATCAAAACTTGACTTTGCACCAGGTTCTTGGACATTATTCTTTTCAGTGACCAACACTTGCGGTTTTGTAATCTCAAGGGCGGGTTAGACTGTGTTGGTTTCGAAAATTTATGGTGATATGTGAAGACTTTACTTTCTTTACATTCTGCTGTTACGAACACAGTAAATGTTTACCCAGCTAACCATATTTGGCCCTTTCTCGCTCAATTTTTTTCATGTTCATTGTCTACACGCCGCATAACTCTTCTTTATCCGCCTCTAACGGACCGTAGATAGAAATGCTTTGTAAACGTTCGCTCAATGTACAAAATGGGCTGACGGCAATAGGTCGGGGAGGTCGTGGAGAGGCACTCAGCTTGAATAGTTCCGTCGCGAATTCAGCTAAAATCTACACGTCTGCAAGGTGCAGAGGATTACTTCATAACAAAATCCTCCAGCGGTACACTTTAGAAATGGCTTGCAATCACCTAACTAGTCAGCGAATAAATCACCGCATAGATTTACACTAACCTTAAACGCGGCGAACATCAACGCGGTTTTCCCGGTGCTGTCTTGTGTGTTGGGGTCAGCGCTCCAGTCGAGCAGTACTTCCATCATGCTACATTTGGAGATGCACAATGGTTAGAATGGACGAACAAACATTCGTTAGAGTCATTCATTCCAGAACTCACCATTCATAAGACCAAAAAATGAACATTATCCACAACTTGAAAGGAAAAGTATGGTAATCTGGTAGAAAACTCATGAAGACTCATCGACAGACAATTTTTAGTCGAGGCATACTGTAGACAAAACGTTCATCAAAGTTTCGCGCAAAAACACTCTTGTAGTTTACAAATGATTGTCAAACTAATCTGCTGCTAAATATAAACACCTTCCAAAGTTAATTGTCAATTAATAAGTTATCGGACCTACCACGACCAGCTACGTGGGATACAGGGATTGCCGAATGACATTGAGGGGTGATTCGTGGTAGCCAAAACAACTACAGCAGTTTAAACCGACTAAACATTTTTAAAGTGAGTTGTTCAAGTACACGTGGCATGAATGAAAGCACAGGCTCTGTGAAGGACTGAAGCAGCCAGCACACCACTTACTGATGCTCCCGATGCCGTTTCCCCTCCGTTACGACCATTCACCTGCACTTCACTGCTGGATTGCCACACCCCATTGTGTGAAAATAACAGCTGATATCCATTACTGTTGTAAGTGAACTTATTTCTGGACGGATATGGAGTGTCTTCCTTAGCTTAGTCATTAGGAACCGCTTTTGAAAAGCCTGAGGGTGGCTGCCGGATTCCGTTCTCAAGTGTATCATTTCGTACACGTTATATGTGCTTGAAATGCTCATCTCGGCATTTATTAAATTCTCTCGTACTTTCTAATAATGTTTAATGCTAGTTTAACCGTTCCTTTTTCCAAGGAGGGGTCAGCAACAAGGATTTCAGCACCGAAACCTAGGCCGTCATGCTGAGCCAAATGGGTTTCTGGATGAAATCACAATTGCCTCCTTCCTGGACACGTTTTACGGCTTTCGTTTTCAGATTAACTGCACGTATGGCATACGCTAGTTTGTCAAGAGTGGTGACAAGTTGTGGATTTTACACCGTCCTCAAATCAACTTGGACCAAACTTGCCTATAGTACCAATCAAAGAAAAGCAAGCGAGCTTGCTTTTTATTCTACAGCACACCGAGGCCAGGGCGGAAAGGCTTGGCGAAAAAAGATAGTCTGTTTTCTTTGTGGAAGGAAAATAAGTGCACATCAGATGTATCGAATGACACACTAAAGTAGTAGGGCACTCGACCATCCATTTATTCCACCGTGATGTTTTGCACTCCACTGTTGTGAATTCCTGTGCGTATTGAAGAGGTCACCTAAATTCCCGGTTTCAGATGGGAACTTTTCATGATGAGTAAGTGCTACCGTGTATTCGACGCGTACTTATGTGCCCCAACACTTCTTCAACTTTTGCACCGAAACAACCGGAAACACATATTCAAGTGCACTGATTCATACGCTCATTTCACTATCCCGGTTAGCTAGCTCTGCAGTTTAAAAATAGATTATTTGAAAGACCGACCAGGGGTCGGTCTTAAAAGTTAACCAACTGAGGATAACTGAACAGATTCTAAATTCGCAGCAGCCAGGCTGTGCTGACTGCATTCTGTTCACTCTCTACTTCACTTCACCCTCATTATTTTGGCGCATCCTGATTGACAGAGCTAGGTTACTCCGAACACTTTCTGCTTCTTCTGGAAATAAATCCCGTTTGTCCGACTGCACCCGTCTTTGAGGTTGCTTCTGCTTCAGCTCTCTCCCGGTTAAGGTCACCATAGGTACTTAAAACGTTGTGTTCTACCGCAAGTACTGCACCAATCTATTCGAAATCCGCTGCATGAAAGCAATTTGGACAAGGTCCCTGCAAAATCTGGGTAACACCAACTTTTGACTATAAAAAAGAGGAGAAATCAATAAATTTAAACTCAGAATTACTATTGATTGGTGCACTTACTAAGTAGTGCGTGCTTTAAAGGTTGCACTGCTGAACGCCTGTTAATTTATGGGAATATCTTCTCACAAACTCTCTGCCTAAACTCACTACGATAAAATGGTATAAACCAGATAGGGAAATAATAATAAATCACGTTTCTTCGAACATAAGGAGCACGGAGTGGACCAAGAGGAGGTAGGAGGTGCGCAGAACGTTACGCTGAAGGTGTTGGGCAGGAAGGTTCGTTTACGAGTCTTATTTCGGGCAGATAGTCGAAACAGTGACATTGCTTTCTACAGTTGACATCAGGTCATAATGTGGATTATTATCCACTGAACATAGAACTGCATGATTAAGCACTGTTTATGTTGCACCACGGTGCTGTGCGGTCAGTTTACAGGGACTGAGTGCCCGACATAGAATCACAACTTTGAAAGTCCCGTGAGTTTATTCATACTAGTACCGTAGTAAACAGGAGGGGGCAAAATCCAGTGTGCGTGGACGAATACGCAGTAAAATAATGATGAACGGAAGGAGCACTTCCTTTAGAACTGCACTCAAGTGCATGGTGAGTCTATACCAGTGGGTTTTGCGTCTTTGGTAGCTTCGGACAAAGGACATCCGTCGCTACCACAACCTATTTATAATCAAGTGAATTTTCATTGCTTTGTCTAATTTAGGCAAAAACAAGTTAGTCAAGCCATACTTAAATATACGGGCTGCCAAGTAATCTCATTTTGCAGTTGGGGCTGAAGAAAATAAAATGCACACATTAAAGGTGTACAAAATTTACGTCACCAGAGAACTGGTGAGGTAGTTGGCGGTCAGTCGTAAAAGCTTATTCCTAAGAGTTTCAATGAGCTGGAGAATTGTACCGTTTCGTTATGCAACATCAAGACCTTTGGTCGTAATCGGCCACGTTTTTTCTGCGATAAGGGATCACTACAGTCAAACTATAGATTAAAACAGAATAGAAAAAATCCAAGAATGTCACACTAACTATCACTTCATGCTCAGTATATGTTGTACCGATGATGTGAGGACTACAATTTTTAATTAGCTTTTGATTAGCCTAGTCCGAACTGGTCTATCTATTAAAAACACTTCATCAGCTTTATTTCAGTGGCATTTTTTAGGCACAGTTGGCCCCACACATACCCCCAGTTTCACTAACGCTAAGAAGATGTCACGGCGAATTTTCAATGTTCACATCCTCTTCAGTTCTCGAAAATCTTAGGTGTTTGCAGGAATACCGTATAAGCCGTTCAAGCCGGTGGTTACACCAAGAAACATCTTCCTATTTTTCATGATGCTGTCTGAGCATAAGTTCATCATCTTGTTTTAAACGCAGCCAGTGTATGAGAAGAAGCAGCTTCCGAGGAATCACTTCCTCATCTCATCTTTCAGCAAGAAAAAAACATTATGATTTGAGAAACCTTCGAATATGGTACTTTGAATGTAACCTTGAAGGTAAGGCTTTCGTTTGCACACGTCTTTAGATGCATCTGTTTCACGTATATGCCTGAGTTCGCATGCTCTAGGGACTTAGCTGGAGGTTCCAACTCTAAGTGGATCATATTCTTGTTGTCAGTTTCTATCCACAGAGAATGAATGTTTCCGGCGGGCCAAAAATTGGCCCTTTTGTTTTATCTCCCTTTCGTTATGTGGTATTGTTTAATAAAAGTGATATGATTTACCTAAATGAAACGTTGATGTTTTGTACCGTTTTTTCACCACTGGTGAATAGGGTTCTTGGAGTCAAAAAGCCCAAAGCATTTTGGCCATGGTCAAATGGAGGTTACTTTAGCATTTTTTTCCCAGGACATTGACTGCGTTTTTACACTTGGAACATTGTGTATTTCTGCGGACTGGTTAGAGCACGGGCAAGATGGCTCAATGGTTGGAGCGCGAGTTTACTGACCGCAAGATCCGTGGTTCGAATCCAGTCTTTGCATCTTGACTTCTCTTTAGGTTTGGGCAAACTGGCGGTATCTTGCTTACTTCGGGTGGCATAGCAGCTAGGCACCCAAAGTGTGTTAAAGCTGAACGATTATTACTATTTATACTAGTGAATTTCTAAATTTCCAACGCTGCTTTCTTTAGCACCGTCACTTGAGTAAGTTTCCATTCCGGCGTGACTGCTCAGTGAGAGTTTCTCTCATTTATCAGTCTTCACTTACCTAGGAACATAATTGTTAAAATAATAAAACAAAACAAATTCCAGTAGGCCTATATATTTGGGGCTTCATTTTCTATCGATTTACCTGTGTACGAAGCTCCTACAGGACAGGTATTTTCTCCAATATTTCACCATTTTCATGAGAATCAGCAACTAGTGCTCTTTATTCAATTTGAGTAGGCACATTTGCGATTTTGTTTCCTCGCCCGTATGATTGATGATTTAAATCTAATGAAAGCCCACTGTCACTTCGATGGGTATTCAACCTCTGGTATGAATCATAATCTCTAAAACCTCTGAACTCTGCATCCACAAAGTTTGATGGAGAAAGTGTGGATCACATCAAGAATTTTATTGGAACATTTTTTAACAATTGTCAGACCACTGAAATGTTTGCCGTACTTGACGGTTTGGTTGCCAACGTTTCATCACCTATTGAGGTGACATCGCCCGTGCCTCGTTTGTCAGCCTAGTGTACGTGGTTATACACACTCAATGTGTTGCGCGTTTTCCCCTAGAATGGTATTCGTTAATATACTGGTTTTATTTCGACTGGTCTGTGAAAATTCGACCAATGTACCAGTTTTCCTCACCAGACTTCGAGGTCTTAAGTTGTGGTTGATTGAAGCTGGAAAGCCTAGACACAGTTAAATTTGTGGGATTTTTATCAAAACACCAACGGCGTTGTTCATCGTAATGATGGTACAACGTGGACAGCACCTACTCAGTATCACAAATGCAGGAACAGAAGGAGAGCCAACTCACTCCTGCAAATTTCTTTGGGCACAGTACATGAGTGGAGTGAATCCCAAGTTATCCGGTGCTTCCAAGTATGCTTCCCTGTAGGAGGGAATTGATGAAAGTTTATCGCAACAAGTAATTCTCTCAAACTGTGTTCTGAACAATAGGGAAAAACTAAAGAAGGCCAATCACCCAACTAAAAGGTAATGAAACATAATGAACGTAAAACAGCGCAAACTTACTAAGCCAAGTTGGTTTACGACACAGCATTATCACATCTTTGTGGCTTCAGAATTCTATTTGTAACAATAAATTTATACACTAATCAGAGGGTGTTTCTAGAGGCATATTGTTATCGTACCTGTTGAGTCCTAATGTGATACGTCTTCTAACAAAACTTGGTTTGCATATATATATATATATTATAGGAGTAACTGTGTCATATATCAGAAAGGAAATGCGTTTGGGTAGACCATTAAACTTACGTTGTGATGAGCAAACGGAGACACCCTGCCTTTTACCAGGTATGAATGTAAAGGATGAATAAAAAGAATCCAACCTGTGAGGTCTTTATTAAGTTGCCATTGTCTGCTTCTCCATGTGGCTATCTGCGTATGATGATATCCGTCACTAGATATAATTTCACCAAAAGAGTAAGCAATGTGTTGGTTGTGTGAAGACATCGTCCTGCAAGTGAAACCAATCTACGCTGAAAAGCCGAGAAGCACTGTACAGCTGTTTCATCCTTATCGGGACTCATCAGCAGTGAGCATCTCACGAAACTCCGGAGAGTCTCGAACCCATGACCTCCCGGCTAGTAGTCTGAACACTCAATCGTTTGACCACGAGCGGCTGATCAGCAGTGTGATTGACTCGCACTTAGACAGGATATAGCGCCGCTCATCCTTCAATCACGGGATTCGCATCACGCGGTCACACGTGTTGATTGGCTCCTCAAGCAACGAGCATTTGCAGATTGCTCTCAGTATGGTAGTTTATTGTCTCTAACGATCAGTGCAAAAAGAACTTGTTTGTTGAGGTGGAAGACAGTTTCTGCGTGTTCTGCGGTGTGTTGTTGAACATTACCCAGTTTGGTAGTACAACTTCAAAAGGTGGAGTGAATAAATGAATGTTTCTGCCACACCCTATCTCGCTATTCAGCCGCCCAGTTTTATCCCTCATAATAAAACTTTTATCAACATGTGTGTTGTTCAACATAGTAAGCTGCCACACGCCAGAATTTGTCTTGGTACTTAAAAAACTAGTTTTTTGAACAGTTGTGTTACGGTGGTCACTCTATTAACTTCTTGGGTTCAATGGTACTTTCCTGTTTGGGAATAAGAGAGATCTAAAGCACTGGTGATATTAAATGGGCGTGATAAAATAAGGGATTTAAGGTACTTGGCTGCGCAGTACGTCTAGGCCAAATATTATTAAGAGCAGATGAATACTTAATTGAGGAAGGATTTCGTTGACCTGGTGGATGGATTGGAGGGTAGAAAAACAGTAATTCGTGGGGCGAGGTGTATGGCGCCTCAGAAAAGCGTCAAAGTTACAAATTTGACCAGGACAGATAAACCAAGGTGAATAAAATAGCCTTGTATTATCTGTAGTGACTAAATTCTTTAATCTGCACTTTCCGAAAACTTACTAGCCTAACAACAAGTGGGAATCAATATTTCTGATCAAGTCAACCAAACACGATTGAATGGAGCTCGTGGAAAGTGAGTAGTTCCAAAAAATAAACTATTATTTTGGTTCTCTTGGTGTTTTTACTTCTGTAAACTCATGGTGGAAAACATTTTGAAATTTTCTGCTGCAATCCTTTGGACTTTATAGTGCGTAGCATTATATTGCATTTGGGATATGAGTCCCCCACCAAATGCGCAGCGATGGTTGTAACCTGTTGATGTACTATCAACTATGACCGATGAAGAATGGGAAATGGGTCCTCCTTATGCCAAAACCTACTTTATACCCCTGCTCAAACAAACGCGCACAAATGTAATGAATAGTCTTGACAAAGTCATTCAAACTTCTTGAAAATAATCTGTAGATTTAGAGACAATGTTTAGAAATGAAAGATTCTAAAAGTCTCAGCACTCTTTAGCGATCTTCCTCACATGCGTTTGAAATCAAATGCTTTCAGAATGTGAAAAAAATATAAATACTTGGGAAAAGGGTTCCGCTTATGATGAGAAGTTGAATTTACTTCCAGATTCGTCCACCTGAGCTAGAATGGTTTCTATGTCATGGAAATCTCCTGTTGTTCCAAAATGATTCACCGCCGAATTCTGATTGAGGGACCGTGATTCTCATTCAGTAGTATCAGGGAGAATCATATCATAGTGGTTACACTAGGACCAATAGGTGAACGGCAACTCCTTTGTTTCACTTTATTACAAATAGCAACAAAGCAATCAGACAGATGCTGGTTGTTGGTTGTATCTTGTCTATGAAGCAGAGGGACGACAGAGGAGTGAAAACGAATTTTTCAACAAAGAGATATGTGCTGTCAGGTTCTTTGCTATTCTGATATGCAAATCAGCTATCATCGGATTTCAGAGAGGAGAAGCCTTTTCCCATATAGCTTTGAGGAAAATTGGACGAAAAGTGCATGAACTCACTGGTCGTTGCCAGGCCTTTCACCAGATTAGCCTCAGAATTGTTTGCCTAGAGTTTTCGGGCTCCAAAGTGATCACTGTCAACGTGTGATTTGAACCATAACTTTACTTCCGTTTTTCCACGCTTTTTTGTTTGATATTCTTCGTAGTATTGAAGATTCTTTTTTAAAGAAGAGTTCTGTATAATAGATTCTCAGGTACACCATTGCGAGCTTGCGGTAAAATTGCGTTTCTTGGGGGAAAACGCTTCCAAGGCAGCGATGAATCTGACTGAACTCTGTTTTCTTAAAGATAACAACCTCCCATTTATTCACTCTAAATCATTAAATTTATATTGAAATGTTCTACCATGTTTTATTGCTTTATGTGAATTTATCAGCACTGATGAGTTAGGAAAGCTACTTTGGGCACTGTTGGCGTAATACACTACTCATACGGTTGCTGAAATTTATTAGCGGACGATCGATTTTGTCCTTCTTGGGGCTTATCAGGTAGGCGCAGTCCGCTAGTTTCTGTCAACCCATCTTAAATTGCACGAAATTAGAGGAATGCACTTATTCGCATGCCAATTTGGTCCTGATGAGAGGCTTACCTGGGGCCCAGCTGGGTTTCTCATTTACTTGTTCTTGGGCGACCGGTCGTGAGCTGCCGAAGAGTTTCCAGCAACCTTGTGAATGGTGCATTATGTCTATACAATGCATCGCGGTACAGAGTAAATGCAGAGACCGTATATAAAAAACTCAATTATAGCCAAACTAAGGTGGGAACCAGAGAATGACGCTAAGTTCTGGTAGCCAAATCAGAACAACTAGTTTTGATGGGAGAGTTGTTGTGACAAAGGAATTTTATCAGTTGTAAAAGAAGAGTTCATAAAATGGGAAATTCATTTTTCGGAGGGTGCCAGTAAACATGATATGTAAACCGGGTAGGCCGTTGTGTGGTGCCTATGTGGCCAGTCTGTATATGTCACTTTTTGACTTTTTATTAGACGTTTCTACAGGTCACTGATTCTGCACCTGCAATTAGTTCCTTTGCTATATTGTTTGTTCTACTGAACTGCAAGTATCCATTAGCTTATTGTGCACTGAGTCAGCATCGTCTTATCCGGGCCTTCCTTCTTAGGCTGACTGGGAAACAGCTTTACAACAGTTAGAGCAGGTTTGTGATGATCGTACACACAGCTATGGAAAGGTTACCGATCGGATACAGCAGGAACAACATTAATGACGACAACAGTTGACCAGTCGCAACTTGGCCATGCCGCAACAGAACAGTTATCAAAACAGACAGTTTCAAGTAACTGATCATCAGCATAAATGTCAAGCAAGATGGCACACTCAGTCAACGACCTGGAGCATGCACCCGGTGGAAGTGTGACCTCTGAAGCTCGGTATAGGTGGCATGTAAATTTACTCAAATTCAACCAAGCCACACTGGACATTCCTTCTCCGTTTGGTATTGCACGAACTCGGTCTACGTAGATATGAAAAGTACTGCAACTATATTTTTCCAGAAAACTCTGACAAAATCACACTCAAGCAAACAGTCGAATCGCTGGTGTGGGTGTTTGGGGATCGGCCCGATACAGAATTTCTCAAACGTACCATCCTAACACCTGGAATTCCAACCTGTGTTTTCAATGAAGCCGACACTAAGCACGCTAGTTAACCTAAACCGAAACTTTCCCTTCCCCACTAAGTCCTGTCTTGCTCCAGATTCCACATTTCTTGTGATTTCAGGTCATACTTTAATAAGCAAACCTGTTGGCAACAATAGTTTTAAAACATACAAGAAAATAACCTTTTAAAATGTTATATATACGTCCACACTTCACTGGCCCAATCGTATCCGAGCTTTTCCCCTTAGACTGGCTAGTAAAAAGTTCCGTACAGCTTACGGTAGTCATACAAGTTTTGAACTGAATCTATCATCTGGCAGCGAAACTCAGTAGCTGAACACAGTGAAGCATGAAAGGCCCCGAAGTGGTCTTTTTCAGACAGTAGCACGAATGTCAACCACCTGGACAAACCAACAAGATGGATTAGTTTCCATTTTCAGCCGTAGTCGGTGAGAATTGTGGCGGTCAGCTACTCCATGGTTCAAAATGGGTGGCCGTTTCCTTGTCGTTTCTTGTATCTTCAATAAACAAAGCCATTGTAGCATCTGGTGTTTGGCCGGAAGTATTATTAAGCTGTGTCCGCTGACGTATACCGATGTTGAATTAGGTACAACGTTCCAGTAAAGCAAACAAGGGCTTTTTGTTGTGAATCTCAAGCCATTTGTTATTGCAGATCTCTAAAAATGACGCTGGAAATCCCGACAAGTTATGACAGTACGTTGAATTTTGGGAGGAACATTATGAAGCGTAAACAAAAATAAAGATAAAACATGAGCAACAAGGCTTGGAATAACCAGAAAGATACCTTTCGTAGTACAGTTACTGTGAATTGCAAAAACAAATTATGGTACTCCCTGCCTAGTCTGTCCTCACCGCCTTCTTTTCAAAATAAACAAATTGCTTTTTTATTTGACAACAGTATCGTTGTTAAAGATCGATGCTCTACTATCTGTCTTAGTACATGGAAGTCCTACTTCTAAATGAGTTGGAAAAAAACGAATGAGAGCCCCATTTTGCTGCTCAAAGACAGGTATTCTTCTAGACACTCAGTCAAACAATCTGGATGAAAACATAGAGAAAGTACGTTTACTGAGGTTTTTCAACAAGTAAATTTTGTAGTCAAGCACTAGGATGACATCCAACATCACATCCTGAAAAACCAGACACACTAAGAGAACTCTGGTTCACTGATATCAGTGGACAGTAAAATTATCTTAGCAAACGTATCATCAGAGTGAGGAATAGTCTGATGCGACAGAGTGCGTATATCGACTGCGGGCAAATTAAATTCAGTATGCATCAGCATGAAATTTCACCCGGTGTTAATTTTTCAACAGTTGTTTGTCCTAACAAGCGCATTATGCAATGCACAGAAATAAACTTGAGGCGTTACGGATAGTTCTTTGGGTTTCCATCAACGGTCACATATCAGCCATGGTGGATCGTACAGTAAGCTCAGTCAAGTAAAATTGAACATAACACCCTCTGAACTTTAAAATGAGTATCACCATTTGATGGTATCAGGATGAATAATGGATAATTAATAAGCCAGTATAAGGCTCCCTGGTAATCTGTTGTATTAGTAATATTGGTGCTACTTTGAGTATACTGTTAATGACCTGTATGATTGTTAGCTTTTTGACCACTCAGCTTGGGAGCACTAGATCCCCACAAAGGTGAGTTTATTTTTTTAAAAATGTCGCGGTGTTGCATCAGAAACCTCTTCGACATATCCAGTTGGCAGAGAATGGTGTGAGCGGAAGCACTGAGCGGAGGGATCCAATTGTGAACAACTTAGACCCAAGTCGTTTAGTGCAACGTTTACTAAAATTGAAAAATAAGTTCGTTTTTCAGAGTTTGGGGATGTTCAATCTTCCTTAAAACTTAAATTTTGGCCTTCTTTTCTCTAGGAGCAGTGTGCTTTTACCTTACGAAAGAAGCCTCAGTTGATAATACAGTTAAACTTTGATGAGATTTCGCAAAATGTTGACGTTTTCCAAAGAAATATCGAGCTCCGTAAACAGACCAACGACCACCTGATCAACAACTAGTGAACTTAATTGACCAGAAAAGTTTTTATATCACCCAGTTGAGGGGTATTATCTCTTATTTGGAAGCGTGAACTATTGGTTAATGTTTTATAGATAGCTACACTGTATTGATCTTTTAGTCAGGTTTTCCTTCCTTTTGCGTTTAACGCATTTTAAACTTTCAAATTGCAGCCACTTAGGTGACTTTTTTCAGGTTGGTTAGAATGCCTCCCCGTTTCTGTCATCTTTAAGAAAGATTTGTTGTAGAACCTTCGCAGGAATTTGGGCTATTTTCCTTTGCCATATTGTTTCGCAGGTGATGAAAAATGGCATATCACACCAGAAGTGAGTGTATCCTCAGCTGCTATTAACTTTTATTATCGCTTAACTCAATTAAAGAAAGCACTGTGATATCAGTGGATACATTTCCATCGATAGTGTTCTGAGCATAAGGCGGGTGTAATTAAGCAAGCGGTGTCTTTATCTATTTATATGTGTAATGTTGTAGGCATTAAGTGGATGTTGAAACCAGAAACATTTTGCGACACTTGCTTTATTTGGATCTGTCTTGGATAGCCCGTTAGGTGCGTTCAGGATTTTCAGCAGCAGAAATTTACTTCATATATTATTAGTTGTAGAGATAAATGGACGGCCTGTCGTGGAAATGGTTGGCAAAATGTCTTTTATTGTTCATTTTGGGATCGTTTACTTGAAAAAATCTTTTTATGGTTTAGTTGTTTTATGGATGTGGCATATTGATTGCAATTACCCTAATACGTGCAACTGCATTGGAAATAAACTTGTATACCCTAATCTTCGGTAACATTGTATGCGCTATGCGACTAGGTGATTGCAGAAACAAGCGGTGATGAGGGGAAGCTTATTTCACACACGTTAAATACATGTATAGTATGTTAGAGAGGTTTAGATTAACACATGATGATACAGATCAATGTGCCAGTTTTGAATAAGTTTCTATCAGCCTATCTCTGGTTACTTTTCGGTACCGGTAGTGTGCACGCCAATATTCTGTAGGGTATCTTGCATTAGAACCTAAACTGAAGTGGGATCCTCTTCAGTTATACAAACAGAACAATGGAGCAAAGCAGACATCTGGTTGTTGGCTTGTTCGCTGAGCTGGGCAATTTGATTGCAAACGTTTCATCACCAATCAAGATGACATCATCAGTGCGTAGTTGTGCGTAGCGTACGAAACGTACGAAACGTTAAGGAATTCACACACATCCGTTGGCGACGTATCGAAGGCTCATTAAGAGTAACTGATATCTAGACACCGACAGCAGGAATCTGATACTGAGAAACTCACTAAGCTATTACTAAACGACTAAAACTGGCTGACTACCCAAGTAAGATGGATTTCATTAGCCGCCACCCGCCTTTATCTTTTCATTATCATTTCGCTCCTTCTTACATTTTTTGTCGCTAAAATAAGATGGCAAAGTTATGGAGACAGATAAAATGGAACGCAAAGGGAAAAGAGGATAGTTGTTACGCTTCAAATGCACTATTCGATCTACTAGATCAAACTGCTCAATTATAAACTACCAGTGCCACATGGTATCCCTTAATCACAATCCGTTGAAATCAAGATATCTAATTGACCAATATCCTCCATACATGGGTATGCCAAAAGGCTCAAATTAATGAAGCCAAGGGATAATAATAAAGATAGATAGATAATGATGGCGTTCCCGCTTGGCCACCTTGGACACAATGAACGAACGAACGACACCCACATAACCAGAACTGAACAAAAACGATACAACTAAAATTAATAACGGGTATTAATTACTGATAATATTATCATTACCAAATACTAACGATGAGAGCCATACCAACTGTGGAAGATAACATCTTTGTGTGTTGTGGGATAGTATGAACGGAAAATCACTCACTCTTTTCCTAAGATCTCACGCAAAAGCGATGGGTTTCCTTGTTTAAGAGCACGGTGAATATCGAACCCAGTCATCGGCGTTTCTTTTTGGGAGACGGAGGGTGAGCATGAATAAACGTTTACTAGCCGTTCTTCCAACAGCTTCTTTACTCCAAGGACCTTGTCCATCCATATTTTCCAAGCGTAAGCGGAAATAATATATCGTATCTGGTTGCAGGTCCTTTTTCAAGAAATGCACGTCATATCCACTGAGAGGTTCAGTTATTAAAAACCTCCACACCTGTATATGCTGGTCCAATCCATTGTACCCTCCTTCCTCATGCTAAGTTCACTCAATACATTTCTCCCCACCGTCCGTTCTCGAGAGCGTAGGTACTTTTCCAATTCATCTTGCCAAGAAATATCTGCGCTCATGTGGGTGAGCTTCACAATCTCCGGAACGAATGGAATTTCGAGCGCTAATCTATGACCAACTGAATACGCAACCGACTAACCTTCATTCATAGCTCTCGCCGATAAATGATAACACAATTTAAAATGGGGGTTGCACCTTGGTCCAGGTCAGTTAAGCATTAAGACCCGAAACAGGCCTGGGCTAACAGACCAGTACGTGGGTCTCACAGATTTTTATCAGACATGTTCACCCTACTGCGGCTTGATGCTTTATGTCTGTCTGCACTTTGGTGAGCGTCCTCAAGAGCTTATTCGCGGATACACGGGTTGATACATATGAACAAGTCTGTTGTCCAAGCATCCCGGGTTGTGTTGCATCTTTACCGTTCATGAGCTTCCGTACACCCGAAATGCACTAGCAAAAATTTGTAGCATTGCTGGTTTATTTCTCGCTGTTGGGTGTCAAACTCGTCAGCCTGAGGAGACACGTAAGAAAGCATCCAGAATCTATTTGATTAGGGCCCTGAAGGTTGCATGGACAGCTAGCGGATGAAGCTTATTCCATGTATCTATTATCAGGGATTAGGAAGCTGTTATCTGATAAAATTAAGCGCTGTTATCTTGGAAATAACGTTATCATGCCCCAACAGTGTATTAGTGAGGTCGACGCCGAAAGAACTTCGGGCCAAAACTGCTCCCGACAGTGTGCTGGATCCCCTCGTAAGCAACGATGACCTAAGGGAAAGAGCACAAGGATCTTCAGGTAATTTTTGATAGCAACTAAGTTGGGGCCAAAAACAATCCTCGCAGCTGCCCGCTGGGCACGCTGAATGAGGTTAACGTCCGCCATGTGTCCTGAGTGGTGTGGCGTTTTGTACCTTTGTTTTGCTTCCATTATAACACTACGTATTTCATCAATTGCATAATCGTTTTTTGTTTAAATACGAAAAACTACAAAATCGCGCACTTGTACAATTTCACAGAATACAAGCGTGGTCACGTGCTTCGACTCTCTCTCTTCTGATTTCGCTCGCGCTTGCAGCGGTCATTCGCGAGTCTCATGTACTAACTCTGGTACCAAAACATTTCAGACATCTTCGGAATCTATTATATGTAGGAACTGTTCAGAAGAAGACCTCTGGACCAACATAATTGGATTATTGTTTATTCGCTGACCTGGGCCAACGACGAACTATTTTAAAGAGAACAATTGTTAGTGAGTCTGTTCCGTCTGACCTCTTTAGTTTTGTATACCCAACCTAGCGTAATCATTTTTATTTCCTTGCCACACACTCCTGGTAAACTAACTTATTGGGTAACCAGACCACTACAGTAGACTGTTTGGTTGGCACACTCAAGATGTTGCTCCACAGGTTATCCTCACTTCTATGACGACAATGTGGTGAAGGGTGCACTGAATCATCCGAAAACAGGCGAGCGCTGTTCCACCTGAGTTTCGTGATAAATTGAGAAAACATGCCTGAAGAAATCCAAATAATACCTGATTTTGTCGTCTGTTTTCTTCATGAATGTAGTCTATTCTAACCATGCGTGGCAAAGACGTTGTCTAGGTATGGAAGATCTTTTAGTCATTAAAGGGAAATTCCAAACTAAGGGATCCCAGCTTCCCTGTCCGGGCATATGTCTGAGGTGCGCTTTCGTCGTTCCAATATTTCGATAATTGTAGACGTGAATTTGAAAGCTTTCCGAAGGTCATCAACTTCGATCAGAATAGAGAGCACTGCTAAGCGGAAGCCTTCAGAGATTCCGTTTAAGAACTGGTAAGATAGGAGCGAATGATGTGACTTTCTCTGAGGAGGTCCCATTGAAGGGAAAGCTCCAGCCGGTGTGAGAATCCACCTCGTATCCCATCGGCCTGTAGCTCGTGCAGCAATGAACGTTGTGGAGCTGGCTTGTGCCTTTGAGAAATTGAAAAATGTTTTTTTCCTATATGGGTCTTTCGCCCTAAGCTTACGTTGAGCAATTCACGAGCTTTGCCACGTAAGTAGTCCTAATTTTCCGCCCAAACATGCATTCTGCAGGCGATTTTCCACCGGGAATGTTTGGGTCTGGGGAATTTCTGTACATCGTCAAAGATGCTTGGGTCGTTTTGCCCGAAGTCTACCTTCCTCCCACTTGAAGTAGAGCCCGTTTACAGGTATGCACGAATCCTTCAGCCTGCCCGTTGGATTGCGGGTGGCAAGGCGGTGAAGACTTCTGCTCGATACCATTTTCTTTGCAAAACTGTCTGAAGTGTGTTAAAGTGAATTGTGTTCCATTGTAGGTCACAATTTGCTCTGGATTACCAAACTATCGAAACACTCTAACCAGTTCATCGACAGTAGACAGTGCCGTCGTATTGTGCAAAAGGAACACTTCTGGCAATTCAGTGAATGAATCCACCAAAATGAGATACGACTGACCATTGATTGGACATGCATAATCCAATTGAATTCTTTCCCATGGTTTCTTGCTTTTCGGCCATGGTTGTTCTAGACATTTTGGAGGTGACTTTGCCGCCATTTGACAAGGTTCATCCACATTCTTCAAGTTGATTGGCCTTTCAACGCGAATCCATTCACGGTCTTGTGTTTCCGCTTGCGCAGCCAAAGGTTTATTTGTGTTCATATGAGTAGTATTCCTCGTATTCATCTACATCATTGTCAGTCAGCACGGCTTCCGCGGTCTTGCTTGCTTTGTCTTGACTGCCACTGGAATCATTTTGACCATCGTTTTGAATGCCGTTGCCTTGATTGCCAGGGTCTTGATTGATATGCCGCGTCAGTCTCAGGTGAAGGAGCATTGTCTGGTGCTGCTGATATTTTGATTGCCTACTTTGAAAAAAATTGCGACAATGTCCCAATCAACTTTGCTTGATATTTTTCAAATAGCGCTTACGACTTTTCAAACTGCGCCCATTACCGTTGCAGTAGAGCTTGCACTTTTCGAAGCTGACTGTCATGGTTGAGTTTCGAAGTGAAGATAACCCGTCGCTACTGTTGTATCTCCTCACCTGCCCTGACGCTACTGGGTTATAGTCACAAGCGAAGAAAGCGACCAGAAGGAACTGTGCACTAACGCAATTACAAACTTCTATATGTATGATTCACTTGTGACTGTACTTAATGGTCGATCCACTGTCAAGCAACTGGTGTGCCTGCTATATGCCCACACCGGTTCTCGGGCGGTTGTTCCTTTGTCTCGGTCGATCATGGATGGCTCTCTGTGCGCTTGTTTACGGGGTGCCTTGGACATGGAGTGGGGGTGAACTTTCTGTGTCCCTATTTGACCTTTCTCCAGCACACGATGAAATCGGACGTGATTCAGACGTTTAGGTGTAATCGAACGGCCTTGTTTGGCATGATTGTTTCGCTGCGCAGTAGGTTGATGCGCGGTCGTATTAATTCCTCAAATCAGTTGGTGTCGTAAACACCACCGACGACTGCTCGCAGTCCTAATGTGAAGTTCAAAATTATTTTGTCCTCCGGACATCAGGTTGGCGGTGTTGTTAGAGAAAGGTTAACACGCCTTTTCCTTAGGAACCCTCGCAGAAGCACCACGACGTAATGCACTTCTTTCAAGTTAGAAATGACACGAAGTTAGTGATCATACCTTTCCCGGGGACAGGAGCAGTGTGTAACCGAACATTTACAAAATTTACCGACGTTGTTTGAACTGCGATGTTTTGAGAACCTCGCTGCAGCCTTCGCCAAGCCGCTGTGGAAAGCTATTTCATATCTGAAATAATTCAGATGTGCAGTCGCATTCTAGCAAGATATAAAGCAATTCACCCAACTCTGTCAAAAGCACGTTTCGGGTTTCTGCTGGTAATGCAATCACAACTGTGACGATTCTACCACATGCCTCTGCGACTACAGTGTCGAGCAGAATCTCTTAAGATACCGCTTTACCGCTCGTAGTTAGGCACTGAGGAGCGTAACCCGCTAAAATTGGCAAAAGTTTTGCCCACTGATTGGTCCAGCATCAGGGCGAGCCCTAACTGGTCCACCGATTGGACCCAACAACTATTAAAGTTTCAGAATTTGCCGAATATTATTGCTATTGGCGCGTACAGAAGGCGCCATAGATGGGAAAACGTTGTCGACGGGGCATACTTTACATACGACGCGCCGTAGAGCTGCCCCTGACCTTGGTTTTGGGCGGTAATATAGGTTGTGCGGTGGGTAGTTATTTTCAGGAACGCCGACTTTGAGGTTCAGACCGGGAGCTAGGCTGAAGAAAATGCCGTTATTGCACACGGAGTCAGAGACTCGGAAGCAACATTAGCGTTCTCAAGCTGACGAAATTTCGTTATCTCCAGCACGAAAAAAGCCTAATTTTAGGGATTGTTTAGAAACCTGAACGCTGTAACCTGGGTGCGGCGCACAAAGTTTGCATTTGTCGCGGGAGCAACGGGTAGGTGGACGAAATCTTAGCGCATGGGAATGGTCTTTGCGCGAAGCACTACTTATCGAACCACCTGAATTTTCGAAAAGTCTGTTTTACGGATTACATTTTACTTGGTACACAAACATTGAACACATTTTGTTTTTATGGAATTTGATAGGATTTTGTTTACTGACCAGCGCATCTGGCTCATGTATATTAAGGTGATCAATGACAGGAACTTTGAGTAACTTGACAACTTCTTGCCCCCTTCGGCTGTCAGCAGCCGTTGATGGATGTGTGCACTGACGAATGGCTGGTACCTTGGAGGGCGAGATAGCAAGCCAAGGACCGTTTAATAATAACACTTATAAGCGTCAGAAAAGTTAGAGGTCTCTTCGAAAGCTGACCCATTAGCAAAGCCGTTACTATCTCGCCTTTTTCACACCCTCTTCTGAAATGCCGGGGACCTCATACCTTAGCGTCAAAATATGCTCGTTGCTGCCAGGGGAACTGCACCCAGTGGGTGTTCAGTATTCGCACAATGGAATCGAACTTTCGAAACCTGTGACATGTCTCCGACAGACCAAAGCAATTGGTAAATTGAGTTCAGAGTACCAGTTCAAACTTTTAAGTCCCATTTGGCATCTCGGGGTCTCAGGGATGCTGAGAAATTATTCACTCAGATTTTCCGCCAGAGGTGCGATTGCTCCCTATTGCTCAGATGGACATCCAGATACTCTATGGGGCCTACGTCAGACCACTCCTGGAATACGCCAACCAAGTTGTCTACTCAGGAAGCACGAAAGACGTCACCATCATTGAGCATGTCCAGCGAGCCGCCACGAGAATGGTTGCGGGCCTCAAATCCGTGGACTACGAAACGCGTCTCGCGATGCTTGATCTCTTTCCCCTGGAGAACCGTCGCCTCCGAGGGGATTTAATTCTCACTTATGCCCTGTTTTAACAAAGCTTGACAAACAGTTTTTTTGCCGTTGAACCAGCAAACACACGGCGGGGACATAGTAAGAAAATTCTCAGAGCACACACATTCATTAGACAAAATTTTTCTCATTTCGGGTAGTGGATGCGTGGAATGACCTTCCTCCGACGTTTGTTCACGCCCCTTCTAGAACCCAACTTATAGCACTATTAGACATTTATTTATGCGAATCCTCGCCCTGGCAAGCATACTGCCCCGCGCTGAGAACATAAAGAGCAGTGCTACCCCCTTTTTTCACTTGTGCCTTTCAAGTGAACGACAGCCACTGACCGACAAGAACAAAACCGACCCGGGAAACTTGGGCAAAAGCCTCGATCCTGTGTATCAATCCGTGAATCCGTGAATGCTCCGGTGGACAATGAAATTTGGTGTGCTGCAAAAAATGAATCTAGATTAGGATGGTTTTTGATTCGAGTGCATACACAACAAAATGCAACACTTAGGTGTAAAAGTTTTCTCTTCAGTTGCAAGGGTTTTGCAGCTAAGTGCATTGTGCGGCTAATGGCACCGACCAACTGCTCCGGGGCGTGGTTGGTCAATAGTTTATTTGAGCGGTTGAGCCAATCAGTTCCGTGGGCTTGGCATGTGGGTGGAACGAACCTCAGCACATTGCAAGGTACGTAAACTGTGTGGTGGTGTGCGTGGCATGCAGTGCCTGTCATTTTGGTTCATTTATACGTAAGCATTGTTGACGTGCAATCCTGCTTGCTGGGCTTCGGATCGTGGGCTTTCTCTCTGTTTTCCGTCCACATAAATTGTCGTGAACCTGTTCATGTAATTAATGTAAGGGCCCTCATATCAGGATAATTACTGCCACTCGGTGCTTCCGCATCGTGCATGCTACATGTACCCAGAAAAAACGTACAGCGCAGCACTGCGTGGTTCACGAGGACATCAGTAAGTAAGTGGTCAGGAGGGGTGGGCACTGTTTTTCTCTGGCTGTCTTAGCGGTTAACATGCGAAACAACTGACTAGACCCACGGTCTGACCCAAGCGCTGGCTTTTGATTGTTCCTGTCAAGGCTTGGATAACGCGGTGGGATCCAATCCCGCAAGCCAAGATCAGAAACAGGTCACCCGCCTGCTGACCAACAGTCAACAAAATCGCAGGAGTTAGCAAATTTAGATAATGCGGTAGATAACCGACTAAAACCACACATGTGGGACAGCGTGGAGCTTACATAAGATAAGCGATCAATCATAGACGGTGTGATGTTGGCGTTTACCAGGTTGATGTCGTCATTTCGGGTAGTAGCTGCGTGGAATGACCTTCCTCCGACGGTTGTACACGCTCCTTCTCGAACCCAATTTAAAGCACTATTAGACATTTATTTATGCGAATCCTCGCGCTGGCGAGCATACTGCCCCGCGCTGAGAACATAAAGAGCAGTGCTACACCCTTTTTTCACTTGTGCCTTTCAAGTGAACGACAGCCACTGACCGACAAGAACAAAACCGACCCGGGAAACTTGGGCAAAAGCCTCGATCCTGTGTATCAATCCGTGAATCCGTGAATGCTCCGGTGGACAATGAAATTTGGTGTGCTGCAAAAAATGAATCTAGATTAGGATGGTTTTTGATTCGAGTGCATACACAACAAAATGCAACACTTAGGTGTAAAAGTTTTCTCTTCAGTTGCAAGGGTTTTGCAGCTAAGTGCATTGTGCGGCTAATGGCACCGACCAACTGCTCCGGGGCGTGGTTGGTCAATAGTTTATTTGAGCGGTTGAGCCAATCAGTTCCGTGGGCTTGGCATGTGGGTGGAACGAACCTCAGCACATTGCAAGGTACGTAAATTGTGTGGTGGTGTGCGTGGCATGCAGTGCCTGTCATTTTGGTTCATTTATACGTAAGCATTGTTGACGTGCAATCCTGCTTGCTGGGCTTCGGATCGTGGGCTTTCTCTCTGTTTTCCGTCCACATAAATTGTCGTGAACCTGTTCATGTAATTAATGTAAGGGCCCTCATATCAGGATAATTACTGCCACTCGGTGCTTCCGCATCGTGCATGCTACATGTACCCAGAAAAAACGTACAGCGCAGCACTGCGTGGTTCACGAGGACATCAGTAAGTAAGTGGTCAGGAGGGGTGGGCACTGTTTTTCTCTGGCTGTCTTAGCGGTTAACATGCGAAACAACTGACTAGACCCACGGTCTGACCCAAGCGCTGGCTTTTGATTGTTCCTGTCAAGGCTTGGATAACGCGGTGGGATCCAATCCCGCAAGCCAAGATCAGAAACAGGTCACCCGCCTGCTGACCAACAGTCAACAAAATCGCAGGAGTTAGCAAATTTAGATAATGCGGTAGATAACCGACTAAAACCACACATGTGGGACAGCGTGGAGCTTACATAAGATAAGCGATCAATCATAGACGGTGTGATGTTGGCGTTTACCAGGTTGATGTCGGTGTCACTGAAAGGAAATTATCAGGTCGGGCAATACCGTGGCGAACAATAAAAAATCAACTGAAGGTGACAAACTAGGTAGGGTACGGATATCTGACAGTGTAGCCGTGAGCGAATACGTCCGCTTAATATGACAAAGCTAACGGGCAGTTCTGACAAGTAGCGAGAAAATCTAGTGACTCACGACGGCCGTGGCCATGGCGCTGTGGTCGGTCCTGTTCAAGACATTATGAGACGCATTTGATAGAGAATCTGGCACCATATCCTCCCTGCCAGAAATGCACGTCTGTGGAGACTTGGGACCAATGTCTTTCAGTTTTTTTTGAGGAGTGGCGTTCCAAGTGGTCCAGCGAAGAAAATATGTTGTGGGTCTTGCAGGTTCGACCCAAAGCCGTTAACTGTTGGTGGTCAGGCCTCAGTGCCACAAATATCCCACAGGCTACATTGTTTGGAACTTAGTCATCCAAGGTTCAGTCCTGTTAGGAGGGGCACCCCACTATACAAAGGCGAGTAATAGTGGCAGTAATACGGATCAGTGTATTCCCATTTAGACTAAGAAAAAGGGCGACTAATAGGCAGGTCTTTTCACATCATATAGCCGCAGAAGCTAAAACAACAGTATTTGGCACCGTTTAAAGATCACGACGTGCATGAAACAGTGAGCCGAGTGAGAGACAGCATAGTCTACTCGTTAAGGAACAATTAGCACAGGCAGTGGTGCGGTTGTGCTCAGCACGGGATGTATGTGTGGAGAGGTGAGTTGGATCATGGCAAGTCCGACACGAACAAAGCGCTGTTGTCTACAAAGGATCGTGTCGTGGTATCGTATAGCTGTAGCTTCAGCCACTGCGATTGTGTGGTGCTGTCGCCTTGTATTCAAAACCCATTAAGGTTAATCGAAATAAGCCCCCATCAAATTCAAAATGTTTTCCACGTCCATGTTGTGTCAACTTGGCTAACTGTCATCTGCTTCTGGGATTTTACTGACGCTTTCGATCAGTGTATTGTGTTTTCAAAACATGCTTATTAGGCCGCAAGTTTTTTCATTCACTTCGTGCTCCCCCAAGGCTAATCCAGGTTCCTCGCGCTTTCTCGGATGTCTGGTTATCCTTCCGCAACCGCGCATGGCAGCTTTGGAGCTGACTCTAGTCTCAGTTCTAGTGATCAGTCTTCTTTGCGGTCGTTCTTTTGATCGACTGAATTAGGATAAAAAGATTATCTATGGTATCTGTGCGCACCCTAATAAATGGCAGCTCTGGGGCCGGGAAAGACAACAGCTATCGAGATTTGTCGCTTCTACTTCGGTCACCATGAAGTATGCATACCGTAGTCCCATCAGGTAACGTGAATGTCCAAGTTGGCCGAGTAAGTAAGGAGGAAGCCCATCCTGGCGCTTGATTCGGGAATGATACCCGCCTACAGAAGCTAGAGGGTGACTTCAGTTATTTGCTGAACACAGTTTCTAGCCATTGCACAGTTTCAGCACAGGCGCTCATATTGTGTTGCCTAAATATCACCAGGACAACCGTAGCTTTTACGGTGCTCTCCGGTTATCCTACATGGACTGACCCATCACCTGGAGAGTCAGATTTCACCCTGACCGAGGTTGAACTGATTGTACCTTCACTTCACAACAATCAGTCAGAATGCAGTATTCCCTCTGATGATCAACATTTTTCAATTAATACCCCTTTTTATTACGTCGATCTCCAGAAACTATGATAGAGACCAGCGTTTCTTCCAAATTACCGTCTCCTATAGAGGCTATGTATACCTGTACCCATGAATGCGTGCAGACCTATGGTAAAGTCTCACCTCCAATGGTATCAGGCAATCAGTTCAACCATTTTATCAGGTATAAATCATGTACAATAGGCTCAATTGTCCCAGCTGCTACAGTTTCGATCACTGGGAAATGGCAGAGTGTGGGACACAGCCATGCCTTGGAGCCGATGGCATGTTTGGTTAGTTCGGGAACTGGGTAGCTACGCATTGAAGGCGATAGCTTTGATGCGCAAGCGCTACTGGGCGATTGGGCCGTTTCTGCCAGTATCATGCCAGTTGGGTTCCGGAGTCCACATCCAAGGAGGCGACAGCTGCCGACCCGTCTCACTTGACTGGCTGGTGTTTTCATACTTCCTTGCCATGTCACTTGATACAGGTGAAAAGAGTTCTGCGAGGCAGTCGGTCTTCTGGAACACAGAATACATGTCCTACCCAGCGTAACCTATGAAGCGTGACTAATTCGCCTATCGCTGAAGAGTTCCTTCTTTGAAGGACCATTTGGCGTGCCGCAACATTACTAGTCCGATGTCCCCACCAAACCCGACCAATGCTCCGGGGACACCAATGATCAAACACTCATATCTATATCCTCTGCGCGTAGAGGCCACGTTTGTGACCAATAAAGCAGCACGGATGACACTGCCGCAATGTAAACTCTGCCCTTGACAGACAAACTGACCTCACGTCGGCGTCATAGGTGTCAGGTTGACAAGAGCTGTCCTAGCTTCCCCGATCCGAGAAGTAACCTCGTCTCGAGTCAGTCCACTGGAACTTATACGACTGCTAAAGTAAACAAATCTACCACGTCGATTGGCTCGTCTGAGAGCATGAGGTTTGGGCTTGGCCTCACCCAGTCTTGTAGCAGCGCTTTGTAGGTCTGAAGCGCGTACCGAATCATGCTGCAGAGTTATTAAGTTTATTCAAAATGGTTTGCATTTTTGAAGGAACAGCACCAAGGACAGCAATGTCATCCGCATTCTCAATGTTTTTGAGAGAACGTCCCGAGAGCAGTTCGACTCCCGAGGTTTCAGAGGCAGGCAGAGATACTTCAAGCAGCATACCAATAACAAAGCTGAAAAGGAAATGCGAGAGGAAGCAGTTATGTTTTACAGCACTGGACGTGGTAAACTCAGGCGACAGCTTCCCGTATACTCTTGCGCGCCATCATAAGGGGTGTAAATTTGGAAGAGACACCTTTGATGGCCGGATACCGCCAAAGTTTTTGACGATCGGCAGAATAAAAAACACTTTTCAAATCAAGAAAAGCGACCAACGCGGGACGTCCAAAGGAGTTGCGCTGCTCAAGAATTTGTCTTAAGGTAAAGGTGCGGTCGATGTATTCTTGACCAGGACGAAATCCAGCTCGATTCTCACGAGTCTTTCCCAATAATCCATCAACCTTCACAAAATAATTCCAGAGAGCACCTCAGATGCGACGGATATCGGGCAGATACCACAATGGTTTCCACATGACGTTCTTGTGCCCTTTATGAAAACTGAAATGACGGTCGAGGGCTCCATTCGGTTGGTTTTCTATTTTTGTTCCAAATCTGCATTATAGATGTCAGACTGTTCACCAGGACCTCGCCATCTTTGAAGAGTGCGGGGGTACACACCATTCGCGCTAGGTGCCTTGTCCGCTGGAGGATTAACTTCTCACGCTGGATTGCTGTTGTTGATGACGTGCTGGTGCGATATTCCGTACAGGTGTGCTGGACTATTCCAGCGGTTGTGTTGGAGGAGACCAGAGGAACTGTCCTTTGAAGTGTTCATCTCACTGCTCAGGATAACGATTTTGTGAGTGAATTGCCGTCCAGTCTTTCTCGCATATAGTTTCACTTAGGCCTGCCCTCTTTTGACCGGTTGGTCGAATCACTTGAAACATGGCGCATCTGTTGCTTGTAGCAAAAGCCTTCTCCATTTCCTGGGCCTTCAAAATCCACCAGCATTCTCTGTCATTCTTCAAGCTCCTGATTACCCAGTGTTTGCGTACGCCATCATGGTCGCTAGTTGCTGGTACGGACTTGCTGGCAGCAATAAGGTCTGCTGAGCTCGTCGATGTCCATTGTCCATTTAGTCGAGTCAGATGACCTAGACAAACAGTTCTGAAAGCTGAAAGCATTGCATCTTTAACTCGCCTCCGTTCAACCTCCAAGGAATCTTCGTCGTTCACATGACTGCGTTTCCAGTAGCTTTCTAGCCAGATCAGCTCGATACTCTTCAGCTACCGAAACTTGTCAAATTTGACAGAAGAACCTGCTCTCTTCTGGCACGCTTAATACTGGCGGAGAGCGATGACGTGATCAGAATCGAGTTGCGTACCACAGAAGGAGCGACAACCCCTAACTGAGGCTCTCCATCGATAACTGATAGCCACATGGTCCAGTTGAGTCCACGACTGTCTTGTGGTAGGTGTCCTCCAAGTAATTCGATGTGAGCTTTTGTGTTGGAAGTTTGTACTGGATAGTAACTGGCGGTGATCTGCACAAAACTGAAGAAGCTACTCCCCATTATCGGCACGATCGGCATCGAATCCATATTTACCACCTAATTGTGCTTCTTACGGACCTAGTCGTCCAGATTTGGGATTCATATCACTCACCAGGCCTACTGTATCCGTCCTTATTTTCGACCGAAGCAGTTGTGACGGACCTTGATGAAACTCATCCTCATTTCCAGAACTACAATCTGTTGGGAAGTATGCTGATACGACAAACAAACGCCATTTACCACATCGACCTGCATTGGTCTTAATTGAGCCAGATAACCGCACAGCGCAAAGTTGATTGTTTACTGGGATCCAGTCCGGTGATGAGCTTCCAGCCTTGTAGCTGAGTTCAACCCACATCATGGATGCCACGGGCCATTGTGTGGGGATCACTAGATACCCGAAGAGGGAAAGTTGGAACATCTGAGTTCGTCCTACACGGCTTGAAATGCACGTTTGAAGTGGGGGTCTTGTATGTGTGTTTCGGAGACACAACATGCATCGCCAGATATGGAAACCAAGGTTTCAGCAATTCGACAGAGTACGGACAATAAAAGCTGCAACGTGGATCAGATGTCTTGGTATTAGTAAGAAGTATTTTGGTTTGTTTTTCTGATGCCTAGCTGCCGTGCCACCCAAAGAAAGCACGAGGGCTGGGATACTGCCAGGTTGCCCAGGCCTATACGGGGGAAGTCGAGAGGCAGAGGTCAGGTTCGAACCACGGACCTTCCGTTCAGTAAATTCGTGCTCTAACCACTGAGCCATCTCCCCCTTGGGGGAAGGTAGGTGAGAAGAGAGCTGCAAGGGCTACTGATACATCCCGATTTCCCAAGTCGAAGATGGGGGGTTGGTTGAGGTAGCCCAATCTGAACCTTTGACTCAAAAGTCTGACATACGAGGCAGTGGGAGGATGTAGGGTTTTGTTCTGAGACCCTGCCGGTAGGCTCTAAGCCGGCTGTTGTTATGGTTTGGTTAGGGGACCCTTTCCAGAATCAATGACTCAGCGGTGTGACCCACTTGGCTGCAGGGGTGGGCCTGGCCCGAGAACACAGAGCTTAAGGCCTGACTGCCTCACTTCTAGTGCAGCCAAACACAGCAGGCGCCTTTTGAGCAGCACCAGACTCTGATTTTAAAAGTATCTGGACCGTAGCGAATAGTGCACCGACGGTCACGGTCAACCTTTGGGCGATCGGAGTGTGCGGTTTTTGGGGCCAACCTTTCCTAGTACGTCCTTCATCGGGGGGAAGGTAGCATTGCTGCTTACATAAATATGGACATGCTAGTCGCCTGAGTGGATCGTCGTACTGTCTTTACACTTCTGTTGCAGAGGATAGTTCAACCTTACCTCCAGACAACCTCGTAATACGGTTACTGCAGTCCGGGAAATCGATGTTTGTCGGGCTGCTTCCCTTTGGCCCTCCTGGTATGGTTGAACCCTTAGGAACTGAGTTCCAGCCAGTATAGCCCTTGGGATCATTGAGGTACAGAAGCCCGACCAGCACGATAAGGTGACGGTTTTAGGTCTGGACCTACGCCGACCTGCGCCAGGTGGTTTTCAGGGAAAATATCTTTCTTCCCACTGATCAACTGGTCACACTACTTAGGTTAAGTTGGTTGGGTAGTGTACTTCGTTTGCTTCGAAGCAACCCTTTCGCTGAACCACATGTCGAGTGAAGACGACCCATGAGCTGTCAGTCCATGACTTGGCTGCGAATAATGCCTAGTCGCCTTTATAAGTACCAGGTCTCTGGATGTGGGTCACGGCACCAGACTAACCAATGTATGATCTTGTCATGCCGTCATTGGTTTTCCTGCATCAAAGCTATTGCATCCAATGCACAGCTGTCTTACTGCCGGCTCTATCGATCAGTTGAAACAACTTTACGTCAGTAGAATGATTAGGCCACCGCATCCAACGTGTAACTGTCATTTCCTCATCATCTTGTCTAGGGCGGAACTCCTTTGGCACTTTCACTAAGCGATGGAACATGATAACTGATGCAGGCGCTTTTCTGATAATTACAGAAGTGCTCATTGCATCTGGTGAAAGATCTCCCTGGCTGTTCCTGCAACTTATGAGTGGGTGTGTGTGCCGATACACAGGGCCAACACGGTCAGGAAACAAATGGATGTCTATTTTGTGGAAGCTGTGAAGGTCGCAGGTAGAGAGATTTTGCGACTAGATTCCGTCCAATAGATGGAATCCGTATTGGCCGATGCGGTATTCGAGGAAGTATACAAGAGTCTGTCCAAAACCAGGTGATTGCATTGGTCTTTACTTGGTGGCCGGGTAGTCACTTGAAGAGGACCTTTACGCGGCTTGGTATTCTGTTGCACGACCAATCATCAGAAAGGAGCAGACAGCTAAAACTTTTGATGACCTGATTGTTTCGCGTTCCAGAGACCAAACGGTGTATTCAAGAATCCGTAGCGGCCGAATTATATAGTCACGACAATTCGACGAATCACCTGCGAGGCAACCCAGAGCGCTTGAACCACAAGACTCAGAGCTGACTGAAACAATGGAACAACAAACTTGTCAGGTGCCGGAGATCCCTTTCTCTTTTGGTGACTGCAGTGCACAGTTTGCGCATGCAAAGTTGTTTTTTCCTTAAAGATAACCAAATTATTTCTGTGTGTTCCAAAAAGTTAACCTAGGGTGTAGAACGCCAATGCAGTCTCAAAAAAGCTCGTTCCAGTCTTTATTTCGGTTTCAGTTATCGATTGAATGAGGACCTAGTCTGGTCCGGAGAAGAGTTCTGAATGTCACAGCTGTGCTCCGTTTCGCTCATTCACTAGACTCACTCCGGTTGCTCTCGTGGTGATAAAACGTACTTGTTTCATGGCGTGTTTGATTTTGTGACTCACCATCCCAACTTCAGCATCCCGACTTCCTGTCTAGGTTCGGGTAACCTGCAAGTATCCCTCCCTCCTACCTCCTTCCGTTTCCATGGCAGCTGAACGATTGATACTTCATTCTAACCATCTTGAGATTTCTTCGTCTTTTGGGTGAATTGTTACCTGTGAGTAGATCGTTTAGATCGCTTTACCTACTAGCTTTACTTTTCTGATGTTTCAGACAGTACTCAGTCTATTTTCTGTCAAGAGGCCAGTGATTCCTCAATGCTTTCTCACTGCTCAAAGTTATGCTTCCGGCCTGTGCAGAGGACGACGCATTGAGTGAGATTGATTTAACGACCAGATTTAAAAAACACCTTTCACGTAAACCCGCTGACACCATTCACGATGAAGACATGTATGATATTTTATGCCAACTTCGAAGCTACAGCAGCACACTGGCCTATACCTCAAGAACTGCAACATGGCTGATCAAATTGCTCATGAGTGATGATTTTACACAGTTCTATATGCGTTACTTGGAATTGCTATGTCGCACCGACGAAGTGGACTATATTTCTCACTCGGTGAATCGCTGTGTGACCAACTTCATAAAATTGCACATAATCATATGGAATGTTACTGACAAAGCAGATGGATTGTGTGTTAAGCTGGTTTCTGCCGGAGTTATTAGTCATCTATTCCGACTGCTTAGTCTCGTACAACTGCATGAAGCGGTGGGCAATCGAGACCAAAATGCTCTGTGGCTGGCTCACGGCGCTGTTGGTATACTGCAGAATGTAGTAAATCACATCCCAAATGCTGTGTGGCAACTCAAGGAGGCAAATGCTTTTAATATCCTCTCAGGTTTTCTGACAGAGTTCAATACTAGCGAAGGCCAGCAAGATCTGGACGCACTCGCACTTGGCTATCATGGGCCAGAACAAACGACGGCGGCACTGCGACTCCGATTGCATGACCATGCATTAAAAACTGCTATACATTTTCTGCTTTCGTTTCTTCCCAACGAAGATCATAACGAATCAGATGATTTGCATATCGTCTATTTACTGACTGCACTGGATGATGCGTTGAATGGATCAACTACTCTGTACTCGAGCAAGTTCGGCTACAGCGTAGAGGAACTGCTAGTCGGTTTCACAAACTTGGCCAAGCTTGACAGGAACAAGAAAGCTCTTATCAGAAACAATGCCATGGAATCCATCCAGAAATCCCTTACCGTGGCGCATGAATTGAAATACCCCTATGTTCCGGATGGAGCAGAGTTTGTACCCACACTTATCAAAGAAGCTCATGGTCTGGCGGAGAAGACCCTGAATTTTTTGTGGTTTCTTTCATTAGTTCCGGAAAGTATGGATAGTTTAAAACCGGGTTCTGTTATACGTGGCCTTGTCGAGCGGTTTTCTGACGATTTCAACTGGCCTGATAGTTGTGTAAAAGCTGCCAGAAGTATTTTGTGCACCGTGTCTTATTCCAATGCCCTACCTTCATCCGGAGGTGAACAGGAGATAGCAGAGATGATGGCTTTAGAACGTCGGCAGTGTTCCCGTCGTGGACATGTTATGATCAGTTACTCCCATCGGAATCAGGATGTGATGTTACGCGTTCGAGACAAATTACAGGACCTGGGTTATGATGTATGGATGGATGCAGATCAGATACGTAAGTCATTCAGTATATCTGATTATTTTTCTAACTCCCTTGAAACTCGGTTTTCAACTCCTCCCTCATTTATACTATCGTACTTCATATCTCAGGTTTTATCTTCACCTGTGTTCTGTTTATCCATTGCGAAATGTGACAGAATATACAAGTTACCAGGGGGCTTATGGTCGGGTGGAAGAAAAATGTGGTCTTTCAGGGTCCCCTTCTTTTCCAAGTCGAAGGACTGGAACTCGTCGTCGGAGATTCTCAGACAGGTTCTCAGATCTCTGCCATCTCCGAAAATGTTTTCTTTGCGGTCCACTGTAAGCAAAATCTTTCGCTTAAAGAAGTTCGGCTGTGAACTGTGTGAAACCAGGACACCTTGGTTAAGTTGTCTTGTGGTGTGAATAAGGTGAAGTGCACTGGCGGTTCAGTAAGTCTGCACAATGAAGGCATCCAGGATGAGAAAGTTGAACATGTCTGGCTTCTCTGATAAGCGGCTACCGTGCACAGTATACTTAAAAAAATTAGACCGTTTTCTCGCAACATTTAATCTTTTCATCACAAATGCTGCGGATTTGTTCAAATACCACTCACTTTCTGGCACATTTTCAACGTGCCATCTAGCGGGTTGAGATCGGGTCCTGCAACTTTACTCGGATTGTGCTTCTGAAATTCGTAACTTGCTGTTAAGACTATAGGATAGATCTTCACATTGACCTGAACACATGCCAAGCTACGGTACAACGTTTGTTGGCTTTTGGGCATTAGGTACCCGTGATTTACACGATGGGATCCTTAATTTGAACAAAAGCGCAATTTTCGGCACGTGAGTATACAACCTATAGATGATAATTTGTGGACTTCACTCGTACCATATTTTCGCAACAGTTCCAAAAATACTTCATCCGACCTTCCATTGAGCTACTCCATTCTTTCGGAGAACTGGACTTTAATGGGCAAAAAGTGCAGACATACTCTACTGTAGCCTAGACGAGCTACACTTACCGTGCTTGTTGCGTTTTTGACTTTTTTCTCTATTGTCCTGCGCTGACCCCAGTGTTATTTAGTGTATCCCCTGTAAGATATATTACCTTGTCCCTAGCGTTGCATTCTGCTTCCCACTCTTTCGCGAATCGTGTGTTGTTTTATATTATCGGGGAATGTTTAACACGGAGTGAAATTGTAATCTTCTCATTGCTCTCCCTTGCTCCGTTCAGGCTAATGAACTTTGCCAGAGTCATGAGCAAAACACGTCACTGTTGGACTGCACGCCGACCAACCGAACTACACTGCCATCAGATCTACTCGGCTTTTCCCCAAAAGAGGTATGAAAAATCACTAGATGTGTGTACACGCATTGCATCAAAGCTGCATGGGGTAATACTCCACTAACCACCGACCTAATGGAGATGAGGCAGGTGAAATGGCGCGAGACTGCTTAAAAAATGACACAAACAACAACAGCGACCAAGAGCACTAGGCGTCTGCGTCAATTAAAAAAGATGACCATATGAACTGGGCTGTCATTTGCGAGGAGAATTTCTCTTATAAAAACTGATCTGGCAAATCGTTCCGTGATTGAAATGGAAAGTTAAGAAGACTCAAACAGCAAAGTGCGATGTCCCCGTTTGTAGAATAGCTGCCCAATCCCCATCAGTACGTCATCAGAGCGAAGTCGTCACTAACGACTGCCATAAGTCGATTGGTCGGCCGTACTGTTTATTTTTCTTGATGCTTAGTGTTTCTGTTAAATATTTGAAAATTGTCTTCTACCGCTTGCTTTTTCAGAAGGCTTGTTCGGAGCTGGAATGGCCAAAGGAATTCAGCAAGCTTCCGGACTGATTTTGGGTATTTCTCAGGCGTTCATAGACTCGCAGCATTGTCGACAAGGGATGTTGTTTGCCTATTTGCTACAAATACCCTTCTATCCACTGGAGTTGCAGGAAAACGTCGTTGTGGACGGTTGGCTTGCAATGCTTTTGACCACAATCAAGTGCATACCGCTCTGTGATGAGACCATGTTTGACAATGCAGTGCGGACGCTCGTTGAGCAGCTAGGAGACCGTGGGCGTCGCCTTCCGGGAGATGAGAGACCAGCCTTTACGTGGCTCACACACAGGTTATCATCTTTCCTAGCTTCACCTGCAGCAGTCTCTGAGCATATGGGGCATGCCCATCCTTCATCCAGTTTGTCAATGGAATCGGAGGGAACTGTTCCACAGTCGAAAACAGGTGAGCCTATAACCGAATCATCTTCCAGCACAGTACCTGACCCGCCTTAAGGAAGATGATGACTTCGTTGGTGGATGGAGTTAGTTGTAGTCTGATGGCGGCTTTTAATAGAGAGCAGGTAGCTGAGATTCCGTCGGTTACTTTCTTCGCTCCATTGACTCTTCTTTATCAACAATTAGTTACTTAGGCTGCTGAGAGTAATGTTCCAAGTTGCTTGTTAAGCTCAGTCCCATAAAACCTCGGTTGTTCAAGTGCCTGCGACGCGGGTTCATCATTTTTCTCCACCCCATCGTCACTTATTAATGGCCTTGCTATTTCCATTGGAGTCTGCAACATACACAGTTCAAGTTGGAAGGTGTAGTTTGTCACGAGTGCCAGTAGCTGATCAGTATTGTGACAAGATATAGCGCCAGTCATCCTCTAGTCACACTGAGCATTTCGCCTGATCAGGTGTTGTGTAACTTCAATGGTATGCGTTCCCTATGCATAGTACCACTCGTTAGTAGTGTGTGCCAGCCTCATCAGACTGGCACTGTCCTTGGCATGATTTCGAATGAGACGTTTCTCTCTTTTCTCCCATATTCTCCTGTTACTCTTTCGCATTCATCGCTTGCATTCACTTTTTATGTTTGTGACCATGCTCTTCAAAAATAAATGATAATAGCAATCGTTAGTAGTGTGGAACTGTCACGATAAACAGATGTTTAAGAAAATCAGCTTCTGAATGATGAGTCAGATGATTAGCTTACTGTCTCTGATGGCTACCGGTACCCGCCATTTGATCGAGTTTAGGGTGATGAGCCACGCTGTTACAGCCGATTTTGGATGTAGCATCACAAATGCCACTATGAAGTTGAATGTGAATCCACCACTGCGGAAGAGATGGCTTTTACAGACTTGGCTTGACCCCTTGTTCGTCTTCACACACCGGAATACAATCAAATCCCGATAACTTGGCCATTTTGACAAACACACATTGCCAGCTAACAGGAAGGGGATCCCTATCATAAGTAGGGCTATTCCGTAAATTCCTTGTTTCACGCTCGTAAGCATCGTGTTATGCGCTAGCCTAGATGTGGCGCTCGGGTACCACGCTCCGCGCACGATGAACACGTGTTTGCTGTGTTTGAGGACTGTTCAGTTCTGTGGCATCATGTGCGCGAACTGTTATTTCCACATATCTCCACACCCTCCTCAGCTTAGGTTCTTCAAGATACGAATGGGTCATTCTGATCCTACGTGCCTACCCAATACAGATCAAGGCTTGAGACCGAACGAAAAAATCCGCAGGCATATCACAGCACTGCTAGGGATGCGAAACAGTATTACAGCCGAAACGAATTGAGTCAGTATGGTGCTGGCAGTGTCATCCAAAGAACAGTTTACGGATTTGTGGTAAATGATGACTTGCGAGGTTCAGAGCCATTTCTGCCGTGCTGTCAACCATTAACGAGGTTCATTGGTGAAGTGTGCTGAACACCAGTTTACGCTTCGCCAATCGGTGTAGAAGCTTGGGCAAGGCAAAATGCGGACTCCCAGAGACGTAAAGATGAGTACTAGTTGGCCTGCAACCAGATTGAATTGGTTGAATAGCTTACTTCTCATCGTTTCCGACAATCTCTTAGGAACTTATGAAAAAGAGCACCTTACTAAACGGAGCGAACGCTGCCGACAGTAAGTAGGTAGCAAGTGGAAGACGTCAGGGCAGTTCAACATCAACCTTAATCTGCCCCCAGAAGACAGAGTAGGTTCCGCGTCTGATTGCAACCCACTAACAGTAAAACCTAGTATTAAGGATTGTATCAACTGGGTGCACCAATCTGACCTACAGAAGGAGAAGAGAGTTCAGGGGTTGGAGTTATCATATCGGTTCTCTGGTATTTTGAGGGGTTTTCTTTGCAGGGAAGATTTGTCGCTTATCACTGGTCGATGAAAGATAGATGTTAGGATTGTACACACCTACATGGGATCACTACTTCGTTCCAGCTATTTTGGTAGCTCCTATAAGTTTTTGAGTTTCTGCGGTGCCAATGTGTCCTTAACCCCACAAAATTATTGTTGTGTAATGACAATTATATGACTGGTTGGACTTGGATACCTTCGATAATAGTTAATTAGGCTTAGCCTACGCCTAAAAGTTTTGGTAAGTGAATTGGTCGATTAATCAGACTGACGGATTCATGAAAAAGCTGAATCATCGCACCACTGCATCATGGCTGCCGCTGTAGCACTTCAGGCACCTATGGGTGTTTAGTTGTTTATGGGCTTTGTTGTTGACGATAAAGAATTCCTAATGATATAGTCATCAAACAAGTAGTGTTTGATTTTTGTGAAAATTTCTTCGAGGATTGCGTCCAACGCCAACTGCGGTGACCTGGTCGTGTGTTGTGCATGCCGAGTTACTGTCCTAGTCAAGAAAAGTTTCCATACCGAATTCGGAGTGGATTATGTATGACTTGACAGTTGGGATCGAAGGTTACGAAAAGTCTGGGTGTTGAGGATTCAACTCATCTTGGAGGATGGAGTCCCTCGACTCTGATTGTACTTCGCTAGACGCGGTGCAAACGGAAGTCAATGGCGTTCGTTGGAGGTTGTGTACATTTGTGCCAAGGCATCACTAAGCCACTTCCTTCTCTACCTTCATCAGACCGACATTGCTGTATCGTCGTGAGGCACCAGTGATTCGACAGTGGTGGAGTCGGCAAGTGTAATAATCTGATCCATCCGACTAGAAAATGAATGTTAGATAGCTGTCGTCCAATCTACGTTGTTCTCCATCCCTCATTGCAAATCATTCTAGGGTGGGTCATACGAATAGACGAGTAGCGGAACGGTCAATCATCGCGTAGGATTCTTTTGTGATTGGTGCAAATCATTCAGAACACTTTAGTACTTCGCTGTTTTGCTGAACCGTTTCGTACTTTGTTCCATATAGCTAATGCACTCCAAACTCAGTGGTTAGAACGCGAATTTATTGACCGGAAAGTCTATGGTTTGAACCCGACCTCTGTATCCCGGCTTCCCCTGTCTCCGCTTGGCCAACTTGACCGTATCCCAGCCCTTGTGCTTCCTTCGGGTGACATGTCATCTAGGCAACGAAAGTGTTCCTTCTGAACGCACATCGATCATCTTCTGGATCTCGTCATCGTGTAATTTCTCCTCGTGCCGAACTTTCGGTACGCATCGGAGGCAATGGCGGTTTAAAGAATCAAACTTGCTTCTTTTCTAAGCTGAGAAGATCCCCGATTCAAATGCGGTTGCGTAAAATTGTAAGAGCAGTGCTTCGGTTCAGCAAAGCCGACAAACACGTTCAAAAATGCACAAATGTGCAACAGTTGTAAAGTACTTGGGCATCCTGGCAGTATCCCAGCCCTCATGCTTCTTTTTAATGGCATGGCAGTTAGGTACCGAAAGAGCGTTATAGCTGAATGATTATCTTATTTTTATTTTAGACGCCACCGTAATCAGTGGGGGGCTGAACCAGTTCACAGGAGTGGATGTCCGAGAGTGCCATGTCGTGAAACTCTCAGGGTCTTCGTATTTGTCATTTGTTTTGCCTCTGAATGGTTCTTCTGGTCTAACGCGAATTAAATGCATGTGCTGTTAAATTCACTCAGAAGACAAATGCTGACAAAGTTGTTAGATTGTTAACCTGTAACTCATTGTGTGCGTCGACACTGTCGGTTTTTATTTCTGTCAGATTGGTGGAACAACTTATGTATCTTTCTTCATATCAGTTGACTTTTGTGTACTGAAAAATGCTACAAAAGTACGGCTCGAACTCTGTGCCTCACCCCAAGATAGTGTGCGATTTCCGCCAGTCCTCGGGGTAGAGATGCACTGTAAATGATCTTTTAATTGATAACCTGTGGACGGGAAGTGGATGCTAACCATTCACCATACACGGGCCTTACCTCCACTCTCTTACTTTATCCCATGCTTATTGAAAATACACATTCTAGTTAGTCACCATACTCTCACTTTTGTATCCTCCATTTCAACTCCCAGGCGAATTGGACGACTCGGCTTTGGCACTCCTCCCATCTGCTACCTTGAAAGTTGCAGATAATCGGGCTCCGACCATGCTGCCAAGACATTCCTCTTATACACCTCTGAGACTAGCTTCGTCCCTAGGCCCAGGTCCTGACGATACGTCTTCCGGGCTGCCCAATCTGCTCTGTTGGACAAAATCAGACGTTGCTCGATGGTTGGCGGAATCCGGTCTAGCAGCCTACATTCCTTCGTTTTCTGGAATGGATGGTTCCATGGTGGTAGAATTAGACCGATTTCGGCGTAACGCCAACCAAACATTGTCAGACAGATTGCTCGCGGACTTGGGAATGCCCTTGTCGGACCAACAGCGTCTCTTCATTGCATTGACCAAACTTTCAACCAGTGATATGCGGACTTGTCCAGTGTTTTACTGATATTTCATTTTTATGTTTTATCTGTCTGCCAGTTTACTATTCGTGAGCGCTTCCTTGTTTCACCAAAGTATTTTTGGTTTGCATTATTTACTCCTATTTATTTATTTGTTTATTCAAAATAATACTTATATTCCTGACTTGTTTCCTTGCCCGTTTGCCTCATCTGTCCTCGCATTTTTAAAACATTTCGTATAGATTCGCGAAAAAATAAACTCGTTCGTAAATTAAGTTGGTGTTTTTAGGGGAGATCTAACTGAATCGCAGCGGAATTTATCTTTTGTGGGATTCCCTGGAAACCATACAGAGGATTCTGTTTGATAGACGTATAAAACTTGAGTTCATTATAAGAAGAGTATAGATAAACAGTTAATGGGAGACGTAACTGAATCTCTTGGTTGGTATTATCCTACTGAATGTATTCCACAAAGAGGGCCTCATTTATCAGTTGGAAAAATGTCCAAGATGTTACATTTTCCTTAGTAATGACACTACTCATAAAGTTGTTTAAACTCTTGAGAATTTGGGGACGAAAAGAGTGGAACCGTTAGTGGACTATCCGGGAGTTTCACCAAACTTATGAGTGATGTATGAAGGAGAAACACTTTGATATCTTGCGTATGGTTCCTACTAAAACGTGTCCCTTTTGCATCTTTGGCTGAAAAATACAAATGATAGATTCAACTGAGTTTTCCGTTTATGCCATTTCAATTTATGGATGCTTATTTATCTGTGCATACTTCCAATTTGGTCAAACCGACGGTGGGCAGTCCGAAGGAGCTCATCAGTCTTATACGTAGTGTTGTATAAGATACTATATATATATATATATATATATATATATTATAT
>NW_008751750.1:1148008-1259013 GCF_000715545.1 Opisthorchis viverrini | reverse complement strand
CCTCCAATGTGGAAAACCCGACGGTGGGCAGTCCGAAGGAGCTCATCAGTCTTATACGTAGTGTTGTATAAGATACTATATATATATATATATATATATATTATATGCAGCATTTTCTCTCTAGCAGTCTTCCTGTCCTGGCTCAGTTAATCTGGTTAATCTACACGTGAATGAAGAGGTACCGAATCTAAGCTCTGCTCCCACCACGGCTCGTCGGCAGTGCAAGTCTTCGGCCCTTCGGTAATATGAACGTCCTTTGATAGTTAATCTGGTTAATCTACACCATAGTGAAGAGGTACCGAATCTAAGCTCTGCTCCCACCACGGCTCGTCGGCAGTGCAAGTCTTCGGCCCTTCGGTAATATGAACTCTAGTCCTTTGATATTCGAGATGACCATGTTGATACTCCACCAGTGCACCTGAATTGCGAAGTTCACCACTGTGCTGCCTGCCGCTATTTGATCACATTGCTTCACTTAATCTGGAGGGGGGGGGGAGATGGATCAGTAATTAGAGCGCGAATTTACTGATGGGAAGGCCCGTGGTTCGAGTCCGACCTTTGCCTCTCGGCTTGCCCTGTCTGGGCTTGGGCATCCTGGCAGTATCCCAGCCATCGTGTTTCCTTATAGTGACATGGTAGTTAGGCACCGAAAGGTTGTTACTGCTGAACGATTTGTTTTCTCTCTCACTCCCGCCCTATAGGTGCGTTTCTCGTGAGCCTTTACGGCACGCAAACTAAAGCGGTTGTTTACCTTGCTCTGGATCTCGCACGAGATTACTGCTTACAGCTGTATGTGATAGTAGCTGTTCAGTTGCCAGCTGAACAGTTACGGGGTATTTTTAGAAAAAGAAGTGTGGATGATGGAGCAAAGTTCGGGAATAAGCTAGACACTGCATTTTCCTTCGTCTTCGGTAGGGTCAGTCGTAGGTGTGTGTGATGTGGGTGGATGTGTTTACTCCTACTAAGCAATAGGTTTAGCTGAGCATTTAGGTAGTACCATTGCCCACGATCGATCCAAGCCAGGTGTGTCTGACACTGTGTGACAACTGGGCAGGAATGTCCGATCTTGGAAGTTTGATAATTTATCAGGAATTCAGCTGGATTTTACCGACCGTCAGATGCCGACTCCAAAGTTGATTGGCTGATGAGTTCACGTGTTGCGCGTTCTTTTTTGATTTGAGTTCACGAACGGATGAGGAATATTTGAATCTTCCGTCTGAGCAATCTTCACTCGAGGACCCAGTTAACACTTGGGGTGAATTCCGTGATTGGAGGTTGAATGGTGCTATATCCTAAGTACGATTAATCATACTGCTGATCATCCGCTCGGCACCGAACGGTTAGGTGTTCGGACTACTAGCTGAGATGTCGAGGGTTCGAAATCTTATGGTACACTATATAATATAACATTATATATTAAGTTACCTCATATATTATATTGTATTAGATTGTTACACTGTTTATTATGTAATCTTTAAGCGCAGAGTGATCCCCAATTCGTTCCTCCTCAATATGCTCTTTGTCCTACCCCAGCAAACTTTATCATTTGGGGCAAAGTATCTTTTTCCACCCCCAAGAAATGAGGCCGGAAAACTTCGGCAATATCTACCCTGCTTTCCCTAACATGGACATTCACCGTCTAGCTATGATGCACGAAAGCCATGTTTGGTCCTGCTGGTTATGCCGGTGTGCTGACTAATGAGCCTGACAACTCAACCAAATTGAATTGAAAGTGAGTGTATTTCTCGAAAACAGTCCAATTTGGGTTCGAGTAGAACATTGACGATAACTCGGGGACTGCGCCTACCTGATGGGCTCCAAGAAGGGCGAAACCGGTCGTGGGCTGTCGAAGCGTTTTCAGCAACCTTGTGAGTAGTTTCCTTTATGGAAACTCAACTTTCATTTCAGAAGGGTGACTTTGTGACCTGCGTACATGACACCGTTTCAGTACATTGGGTCGTGGGTTCAACGCCGGTTGGTATAGCCATTCTGGCCAACGTCAAGAACACTTCGAATAAATGTCTCGGAATGCCTTTTCGAAGCAACCATATCAGTAGCTCAGTTGTGTGATTGTTGGTTCAGCCGGAGCGGCCTAGGCCTAGGTGATAGTATCATTAGAATTAAGGTCGCCCAGCTGCTCAACCCAGAGATCGCTGAACTAATATATGGCTGTGGAAGACAGTTAGCTAAAGGATTATAGTATCGTTAAAAAAGATTAAGCAACATGCTGTTCCACTTGTTACTTCCTGCAATCGCACACGTGGATCACGCACTTTGACAATGCGAAATATGCGTAGCTCGGGTGCGGTAGAAATATTCCAAGCATGAGCGATCACTCTGTACCTTGGTCACACGCCGTTTTGTTCGATTTGAATAACTTGGGTTTTCCGCGCAGACATCTCGGTAGTACTCCAAATACCACAGAAAGGAAACAAGACGAACTGTGCGAGTCGTCGTTTAATTGTTCTAGTGATAAACCGGAAATATTCGCCATCGCCCCCGTGCCGCCTCGTGAGAGCAGAAGAGTAAAAAACAACGCCATATCAAAAGGGATTTCGGCAGTTGAAAGACTGTGTAGATTATTGTTCACGCTTGATCGCACCTTAGAACACCAGTTCAGAGTTCACTGACCATCTACATTCCTAGCGGCATTAGATTTGGTCCGAAGTGACACCCCTTGCTCCGTCATGGCAGAGTACTTCACACCCTTTTAAACTAATCAACACATATTGTTCAAACCAGAGCAGGCATTCAAGTATATAAGAGACAACAGCGTTCAAACAGGAACGCGGCGTATGACAAGACTGTCATTTATCGTCGGTACCTCTCAAATCCGTTACTAATTAGACAACAAGACATTCTTTTTGTGATTATCTAAGTGTTCGACAAAGCTCTCATGTCTGGGGGAGTGATCTAGGCTAAATCGATTACGTCATCATTTTGAGCAATGACGTACCTGAGTTACAAATATCCTTGGATCGCACCACCCGATATACCTCATTAATTGGGTTGGATGAGGATTCATGCAAGATCAAATTCTCCAGCCGAAAAGTATATGTACAAACCGGTCCAGTCTCTGTCAAGACTAGATAATCACATAAGTCAACTCATTTAATCACGGAGTTCAGTCGATGTACCGCACAATCAGGTGAAGGAGGACGACCTTACTCACGCAAACAACGCCATAAGTGCTAGATGCATTCAGAAGACATCATGAATGCGAACCGAAATGACTGACGCGCGTGTGACATTGTCTTTCGACTTGTGCCAAAGTATGTTCGTGAAACCTGACCTTTCCTCCTTCTGAGTCGGTGTTCTTCCCAGACTCGGAATGGTGGGCCAGTGGGATCCATGACACACGACGAAGGGATGGTGGGCATACAGTCTACAGTGACTCTTTCGGATACCCCTACCACAGCATTCCGCATAGTTCTGACATCTTTCGATACTGGTGTTACGGTGATCCTACTGATGGGGAGGCATGCGAGTAGTATGTTTTCTTGTAAATTCGCTTTGCGTCTCTTGAAAAGGGAGATCTGTTGCGGAATGTATGGAGTCGCTTTGAAGCATTTGCTTGGACTTGAGCAATGAATGATTTGAGTCAATGGACATCCAGCAAAGTTCAAGAAGACGCGTTCAAGAGAAGATGGATGTTTAGTTTTTGTAAATAAGATGCACATGAGTTTTGCTTCCCTGTCCAATAGTCTGCAACTGGTCAGTTGGCATTTTGTAATAAATAACTCCGCGACGAAGGCCTTCTGCCCTTCACTGGTATCTTCAGTGCTTCGCACACACCTTGTTTGAAGACGACAGTGAACTGGCTAGATTCCCTATGAAACCAAGGTCCTGTGCATATTGACTTCATTGTCTTAAAAGCCATCTTCAAACCTAGATGTTCGCCACCAAGACTCATGCCAGGCGTCTCGGCCTTCGTGTCATCTACGATTTTCGGCAGTAAAAGCGGAAATGGCCAGCTCTGTGGGACGGTTCGGTAGCTGGTTGCCGTGTGTCGGTAGCCGCAACCCTAGACGGCAGAAAGGCTGTCAGCGATAAGCTCTATTGACAAGAAAATCCACGTTTTCTACAGAGAAAAATGTTGGTAGCTCAGGTAGCGTAGATGGTCGTTGGCTTGTTAGCTGAGCTGGGCGATCTGATTACAAACGTTTCATCACCAATTGAGGTGACATCATCAGTACGTTATTGGAGAGCGTAGTGGTGCGTAGCGGTGGGTTAGTGGTCCACATTTTATCCAAGCCAGCTTATTTCCGACGAGGCCTCATATGTCTGCATTTGACGTGGACCACTGTATATCGAGACAGTGTCTGTCAAAAAAGGCATCCACTGAGACTAAAGTAGGAGAACCATTACGAATGTGAGTAGCATACAGAAATGTAAAAATTTTCTATGGTCGCCGTAAGCTAGCTGTCTAACTTATGGTTATGGTCTATATTGGCCGAAAATGCAAATGGGTGCTACGCTCCATACACATAAGATGCATGTCCTAATCACGCCTGAGGTTGATTTAACGAAGTGACCTGATGTGATTCATCATTTGTTCTTTTTCTTTACCAGATGCGCTATTAACAGTTTAAACCGGAAGTTGTTGTCGGTATGGGTAATAAGCTCTAAATATAGTATAAGTTATAAAGATTTTACTAAGCATCTCTCTCCAGGACAGTTTTTCTATAGCACTAATTGTCCCGGAACTGAATCAGATCTTGACACACTGGAAACCGGTGTGACACACGACACCTGCCAATCGTCAGATCATCGCAGCATAGTGAATTTCAACGTACTTACTTGGTTAGAATACAGGTCAGCTTACTGAAAAGTTTCAGGTTCTCACCAATTTCAGCAGTTGCCACCGTTTGTTTGTTAGGAGCAAGTGTAGATCAATGACAGTCGACTGGATGTTTTTAGTCATTCAATTCTATTAATTTGCTGAGATACGGGATAGATTGGAACCCTTTACTAATCGATTCTGCTCATAGAGGACAGGGTTACGGAACATGATGCTCACCTGACTACCTGGCAACTTTCCGCAAAGTTTGTGGCTTCAGATTTATTCCAGGTTGCGACAGCTGCACACGGTCAATATAACTGGTATGGACCAGATGGGAAAATAAGGGACGGACATACCCGTCGAGGGCAAAGAACACCCTGCAGGGAATCGGATACTATCATAAACGAGAGGTGTTTTCCGTCAAACCGAATAAGTATGTGAATGCTTGTGTATATCGTAGTTGTTTCAAGAACAACATAAGGTTGATGGAAACTTGGGGGCTGCGCCTACCTAATGAGCCGCAAAAAGGCTATCGAAAAGTTTTCAACAATCTTATGAGTAGTGTCTTACTTCTGTACGATGTACCGCGATATCTCAAATACCGTACCAACTAAAAATGAGGTAGGCTGGTACGGCACATCCTGTCGCTTAGGAATATCATAAACGAGAGATTCAGCTAGGTTCCAGTTGAGTCTCCCGTTAGAATCAAATTGGTACGCAAATGAGTGCATAAGTCAGAAAACAAATGTTAGTTTGATGAGGATATCACTACAATAGAAATAGATTATCAGGGCCATAATATTTGCTTGGCTTCATATGCCTATATCCCTATAACATCTTCCAGTGCTATACCGTCCGTGATAGTGGATGCAGGAAGTCTGCCTGGAAAGCCCATCAATTCCCGGTTGAGTTTAACGAAGTTAGACCTAAACGAACGCATCTTTGGTCCTCCACAACACACCCACTACTTTAGCATACATTGCCTAGAACTGTACCGACACAGATCGCATTGAGGTGCTTAATTCCAATGTGAGTGAGGCGTAGTCTCTCTGATGTCAGCACAACTTCCTATTTTGTACGCGTGCTACTGTTCTTTATCTGGTTAAATACCATACATTGCCTAGAACTGTACCGACACAGCTCTCATTGAGGTGCTTAATTCCAGTGTGAAAGAGACGCAGTCTCTTTGATGTCAGCACAATTTTCTATTTCGTACGCGTGCTACTGTTCTGTATCTGGTTAAATATTGGATACGGGAACTTGTCGGAGGCGATGTGAATAGTTTCAATGGGGCAAAATATTTCGATGCAAAATTTGAGACAGTCAGTCAGGCAATGGTAATATTCTGGAGAGTGAGGTTTTTTCTTTGGAAAATGTAGCCCCAGCAACTACAGTTTTTAAAAGCATGGAGTTATTCCGTGAACAATAGCTTCTTTTCAGCTTCTTCTCCTTCCTTTTCCGTACATTGGTCCTTTGATTATGCTTCCGGAGGCGGCCTCAAAATACAATGATTATCAGGGACAAGAGAGCCAGTTTGTGAAGATCTTTCTTTCTCTACTGCCTACAAACGCAATCCGGTTTGGCCTCCATTCTTACGGGGAACTGAACAATACTGGTCAATTCTAAAGCAGCCAGGTAAAATCAATCAGACTCAGTGGGTTCGCAGGCAAATGCACAAACCATCCTGCACAGATAAGCTGCAGAAAGGCAGTTTACAAAGTTAGACAGTGCTGGAGATGCAGTACCACTGTGCCTCTGCAAAGAAAACTGACCGGAAATTACTTAAGCGGCAGGTTTGTATTTCCATGTTAAGCAACTGATGCACTTCGTTAAATACATTAGTCGGATGTCTGTTTCACAAGACTAATCTTTCCCCACAAGAGTGATATACAGGGATAAGTTAAGAAGCATGACGTCCCGTGCCTCAACGTTTCCTAATGGATCCAGTACTCTACGAATGCTAGTTATGTAATTGTCGTTCACTCATAGAACGTGCTACTATATTCGCTCCTATGCAGCTGTGCTGCAGAGTGTGTTGGCTGTAGGACACATACCATCCAAGCTTACTAGCGGTAATAGAAAATCGATAACCAGTGCAATCAGCCAACACTTGATTGACGCAAACAAATAACCAATCGAACCACATCGCGTTGTTCAAGGTTATACCACTCCAAATAGGAAATCTCACAGTAGTTCTGTGACAGAACTTTCTGTCACAAGATTGTGAAACTCCATCCTGTAAGGTCAAAGAGCTCCGTCGGTCCACTTAGGCGCGTGTGGTCGGGGCCTATCTGCAACTCCCACGTACTAGGCCCCAGACCCATAAACGCCTACGCTTATTACTTTCACTTCGTCTGCATCAAGAGGCCATTCTAATACCACCCTTATAGACTGACCACTGGCGTTGTTTCATGTTTATCTGGCCCTATTTCACCTGATACTTTCCAATGCCCTAACATTCACCTTATCACCTCAGGATAATTTATTGATAGCACATGTTCGTCAGCCCTCGTATTTCGTACAGATAGCGCCTTTGGTGAGTAACAAGACCTTAAAACGGACACCAAAGTACGCGGTTCATTTACTCTGCAATATTATATGGTCCACAATGAGTTTGTATGAAGCAAACCACAATCATTTTGAAGGAAATTCTTCTCGTACCCAATGAACAGCTTAGTTGGTTAGTGCTAGAACTGGTTACTCCAAACCGCTTGGTTGGTCTGTAAAAATATAGTGGTAAAAATTAAAACAAACCGCCTCAACCGAAGCTATTTGTCCGAGGATAATCTCAAAGCAATCGCTGGATTTTCCCAGACCTGTTCAACGGTCAAAAGAGCTGCAAATATTCTAATTACGGCAGAATATCCTAGCGGTTGCAATGTATTCTGTTTTCGTGAGGATGATTTTCCCTGGAATCCCATAATTCTCCACTACTGATACTCCCTTGAATGCATATTCTTTCCTGGGTGAATTCACTAAAAGCATTCTAACACAACTGCGGGCCTCCGTCCCACGCACTGCCCTGAATGTTCGTTTGCTTTTATTGCATACTCATACTACTTAAAATGTGCACAGTAGGTAGGAGTTCTGCATGATGTGATTTGACACGGTTCTGCAATGCGGCTTGCGATGTGGCTAGTCTTTATGTAAACGACAGGCGCGAAAACGCGAATACGAAACTCAGACCGCAGGCTGCGTATATCTGGTATGCACAGTTTCAATCACCGTTTCAAACCACGCTATATTCTGGTAATACGTTGAAATACAAGCATTCGTGATATCTTTAAGCCCTCATATCCCTAGCGTTGAGAAACCTGTTGGCTGTAGGAAAATTCTATTACACGCTGGTAAGGTGGCGTTTTCCTTTGTGTAATAGCGCATTCTAAATTGCACAGGATCGGAATCCTGGACAGGACGCTTATAGAGACTCATTTTATGAAACAGTAAGGGGTGATCAGCCATAGGTTACTTTCAAGCTCATGTGTATGACGGAATTGGTGGGACTTGAGACTCTATAGGGTCCATTGTGGTTAGAATCACAGTGCGCAGCACGCACCCTACCCCATAGTTTCATTAAAAACTGTTTAATAAGTTTTCTTCTGTTTTTAAATTAGGCGGTGTGGGGCGACTGCTCAAAATCCACAAACACCTCACCACCAGTTTCACCGTATTTGAGGCCCATCAGGTAGACGCAGATATCGGAAGCTGAAAATTCACTTCATGATTTGAACTGGCAGTAAACATTCTGCATATTTTGAGCGATCGTCTCATACTACTACTCATGGGTTGGCCCAGACATCTGAACAACGGTTGTCCCCTAGTGTAACGCTGCATTAAACATGCTAATTACACCCAGGCTTTCGAAGGACTTCCAAATTTAGAGGAATTTAACGAATCCACATGAACATAACTATCCATATGGCATTCATCAGACCGGCGTAGAGGGGTCGGCCACGTGATATCTTAGTGTGCATTTTCAGTTTGTTGAATTCATAACCGCGCCCCTGCTTGTTGGTTCGTGCGACTGACGACTTGCATTTTACGTAGGACTCTTGGTCTAACAAGCTGACTACTGGTCGATGGTCGTCGATACTACTTGAATAGGGTGGGTTATACAACATATCATTTTACGCTCGGACCTCTTATCTTTTGGAAACATCTATGATGTTATGCGGAGAAATTGCTTATATAAGTGTTCGAAGCAGCACGTGTCGCCGTAACTGGTAACAGACTTCAGACAAGGCTCACCAATCATATCCAGTCGGTCAACTCTGGTGACCTCAAGAGTAGGTTTACGGAAAACCAGCAATCTGAAGATTGCTTTCTTGCATAAACCAACCCTCAGACTCTATTTTTATCACAGGTACTTCTACGTAGCTCCATGTTTTGTCTGCCTCTGTCCCAAATGGATATCTGTGTGACTGGAAACCTTGTCTAGGCTGGAAGTGACCGCAGGGGGTTAGGACGAACATTCAGTCCCCTCCTCATCTGACAACCAGTCAGCAAACCATTAGGCACGTTTCCAGAGTCACTCGTTCGTGTGTACGAAATCACGTTCACGCGTGTCTCTTCGTAACTGAGTGCATTTCAGACACATATCAAAGTGTGGATGTATGCGGTACAGCTCCCATCTTGAGCTGTGAAATTCTTCTGTACGGGGCGCGCCTGATGACAATGTTTTGTCTGTAACCTGTCTTCAGTATGTTTAACTTGATTCGTAAAGTTCCGGTTGCTGCTCTCTAGTCGTAATGGTTCTCACGAGTCTATTCTGTCCTCTGCTTCTTAGATGCTGTTGCATTCCGTAATTTTATCAGTTTACTGACCTATAGCTTCAAGGCAGCCCACTACAGTGACTGTCCTGTCCTCTACAGCACTAAGATTTAGGATAGTCTGTTGTCAATGGTGATATGTCGATATTTATCCCATAACTGGACTGCATTGTTTTACGACCAGACACACAGTTTCTACTGCCACATTTGCTGTTTGTCACACTCATGTTAACCCTATCAATCATCATAATCATCGACAGCATGACATCAGTGTTCAACACCGTATGAATAATGATGCCTTATCTGCCTCAAGTACAGCTTCCCCTGCCTATTTTCCATGTGAATTGGAGTCTACATGAGGTAGGATAGCGAAGAAATTTGACTCTATGTAATCGGTCACGCTTCCCAGGAATTTCACATTTCTACTTCTACTCACCAACTGTTCTTTGGCTCAGGCGAACAGTTCTTTTGGCTCAAAATTATTCCGTGATGAAAATCTCATCCTTCTGCTTAGCCATGGACCAGATTTTCAATTTCGTTAACCCAATTTTTTCGTGCTGATTCCTTGAGATGGATCATCTCCAGTGCACTTTTACACATCTGTTCCCATTACAGCCTCGTTCACCGACCCCAGCAGAGTTGGCCCCGGTAATGTCTCGGCCAAAAGCACATGCGATGTTAGAACTGTAAAACCTCCCAGTTTCCGACGTCTCACTTCGTAGGTTGTTCTTTCATCCTTTCTGTTTTTGTTTAGTTCTTGTCAAGGTGACGCCACACCAGTGAATAATCCGAATTGAATCCAGTGACACATAACTTCAGTGAAAACGCCTTCAAGTTCTCCCCCTCAAATAATCACTTATTTATCAGGATGTCTATAACTTTGACAGTACTTATGGGCCGGTGAAGCTCTTGAACCATACAAGTAATATCATATCAAGGAATGTACTTTAATATCTTGGCTGCCGTTTCATTCGAAGCATGAAGCGGCATTTGTACAATAAATTCACTTGAACGCAAGGTTCAGGTTCATGCTTACCCACACTCGGTTATACTCATTTCGGGAAAGTCTTCCAGCGTTCCTATAACACGAAAGCGCATGTCTTCAGTATTCCATTCTTTTCTCCAGGCTCTTGGAAAATCCTCTCACGTTGTTCCCAAAGTTGCTCATGAACCTCGTGATTTCCTCAACTTTTAGATACAATTCATAAAGTATGTCTGCGGAAAATTGTCTGTATGATTTGATTGCATCCAGGTGAATGGCTAGGCACACGGCCTTTTCCTAATAATCTAACGACTTCCGGCTCTGTTCATTCCGATATTTGCGTTAGTTTTGGTCGTTGCTTATGGAACTCGAATGGGCTCATTTCTTCCAGCTATGAGATTACTTCATGGTAGAGAAGATACTCGTATGATACGGCCAGCAGGAACAGCTATGGACCATAACAAGGGTATTTCTTGGTCACCTTATCCGAGAAGAGAAAAATTCGATAGTTTAAAGGCACAAGTATCCACCAAAATATTTAACGTAGTCTCATGTTTTACGTGAGAAAACGCGCAACGACATGATTTAACCTAGCTAAATCCCAGATGTGCAGAACTTGCTATCCAGTTCTTAACAATTCTCGTCGATTAACTCTGTAAAAAATATATCTCTGAAGGTCAATCTGTCAACCTTCTAAATCGTCCCTCTGCAATTGTTGGCAGTGAACTTTCGAAATCTGTATATTTCTCTTGCATTTCTAATATGCTTTATGAGAAACTGTTCGTGATAATGCGTAAGCTACGCTGTCTACACTCCCAGTGCATCGAAAGCTAATCATGAAATCCCGAAAATATGGCCTAACCTCATCGACAATGGACTGTATCAGTAAGCAGCCTGAATGACACTGGTCGCATCATCCACACATCGTTATCTGCACTCGGTCAACCAGAACTTCACAATACTGGCTCATCATGAATGTTCGACATTGTCCCAATAGTCTCTTCGGTCTTCACTCTCACTTGTTCCAGCTACAGCTTTTATAACATCAGTTATGCTCCGCAATATCGCCAGTCATCTAACGAACGCTGTGTACGAAGCTTCCGGTCCTTCTTCAGGCTTCCCAACCTACACGAACCTTCACGCGATCCAGATGAAATTCATTGTATCAGGTCCCAGTTGACCTTGTCACAGTTAGCAGACCCGCTTATGGACCTGTATGAATGCGGGCACAACGTCACTTTTCAGTGCACACATTGAGGGTGTCTGTCACCTATTAAGGTTCTAGTGTTTGGATGCTCCAAGGGCGCCCACAGTGCGATGCTGGAAGCTGTGCGTTCCAAAGACTTCCTTCTGGTAATGAAGTGGACTTCAGGACTATTGTGCCTTCAACCACCACCGTGTTTTCACACGTACGTTCATGCCTATTCTGCATTCTTCAGTCTAACCTCAGGCAAAGAAATCCCAGTCAGGATATGGACCCTGGAATCGACAGCTGAACGGGCTATCCTTTTCACCGGTTATGCTATTCTGGTGGCAGTTATTCGGTTCACGAAAATGCCTTCCACGACAATCGGATCTCGTTCCATCAGTTTTTCTATTCGAATCCTTGTGGAGAAAAAATGTTACTAGTCAGCGCCCGGCATCATCGGGTAATCCAAAAATCACCGATATGGTGCTGAGAGGCGTCAGGAATGGATTTTGTCACACAGATGAAGACATGTTTTAAATTATGCGGTGTTTTTAAACACGTCTAGCGTTGTTTTTCCACATTAATTTTTGAAATTTTCATGCGGTTTCGTAAACCAAATTCATTAGTTATCTTACATTGCATGAACTCGAAGTCTACGAGACGTTTGTGCATGAAGATCTCGGATAATCCTAGTTTTCTCACTACAGTCCATACGAAACTTCTCGTTTCTTTATCCGAATCACCCGGAGAAGCACAACAATGCCTTTCTCAACCTAATAGCGTTTGACGCAAACCATTCTGAAGCGGTGACCGAGACTGAGAGATACACTTGATTCGTTGTCAGATACAGTGGGACAAAGTTGCATCGATTTTCGGCTAGTCTTACCATATAAGATGTATGTGCCATGCGCTAGATGTATCAGATTATTTTTTGCACACTATTCCATTGCAATCGACCGGATGGGAAGACGACCGAGTTCCCGGACGCTAAAGCACAAACTACAGTACTAGCGGTTCAAGCTGTTTTGTTAGATGCCTGGAATCTGTGAACTAACCGTCTTTTGACAATCAGATGCTTGGAACATCGTCAACTTGACAAGCTTGCTAGATCAACTTAGGCGACTCAGACTCGTGCTTCGATCACTAGCCTTGTTTGCTTGAGCTGGGGCTCGCTAGCAGAAAAACGTGGACTGGCATGTAGTGATGTTATGTAAGGGAATGAAGAGTTCACTGCCAAACCAGCCGCTGTCGGCCCAATCTGCCCTCATGAGTAAGATCCAAGGGATGAGCACTGTTTGCGGCTAAGGAGGTTGGAAATTTGACTCTCAAAATCGAGCCACCTGTGAACGCAACTGGTTTTGTTGTGACGAGACCAATACAAAGTGAAAAACGAAAACCTCCGAGTATCCAAATACACTAAAATACCCATTCACACTCCTGTGTTTCTTGTACCATGATCTGCTTCGCATGGGTCTGTTTATCCAAATACACTAAAATACCCATTCACACTCTTGTGTTTCTTGTACCATGATCTACTTCGCACTGGGTCTGTTATCAAACTAGCAAAATACAGCTTGTGGATTGCTCCCGAGGGATATGAACATTTTCGACTACCTTTGTCCACCCAGGTTTCATCCAGTGGGTTATAGGGCGATGAGGAGGGGGTCCACATGCAGCTCAATACAAACTAACTGTTATGTTCGAAGGGCCTGTCATTATAGGAAGGCCCAATCACACTTGTTAACAGGATAAGGTTGGTTCTAACGGGAGACTCAAATGGATCTCTAGTGAATGTTATTTCTTGGCATGTAAATAGTGTGTTTTATCTATCGGCAAAGTTGTATGTGAAAGCATATTAAGAGATGTAGGCTAAGCTAGGATTATATTCGTCAAAAAATGTGGAAATTCAAATAGGATAAATTCAGTATATTTGTTACAAACCGGTGGGAATTTAGACTGGCAAAATGCCTCCTTTGGATTCAAAAATATCCTTCTCAGAGGAAAAACACCCAGGTTTAAAATCGTTAGTCCAGTTTGGCAGAGGTGACCAAAGACTGTTGGAAGTGTGTGTGTGTGTGTGTGTGTGTGATGTTTTATAAGTAACCATTGACGACAGTCAAAAATCGGTTGTGTAACTTGAACGAGAAAGTTCCTGAGCTCGACCACCCTTTATCGGGTTCTTTGGTTCCTGAGTGAGAGCATTTAATATCTGAAAAGGCGGAGTATAAAACATACAAGTGAAGACAAACACGAAAGTTTTCAGTGTATGGTTGCGGAACTGATTACTGTTGCAGTGAGACTACTGGTCCATTGTCAATGGTTGCACCGGTCAAGTCTGAAGATGTGATAAAATTTTTTTAGGCATTTGTACATCGGCGTTGAGATACTCTTTGGGTAGATCCCCCGAAAACACCTATCAGTGATAAATGAATTTTTGGGTCTTCAGTGGGTCATGGATAGTTTATGCACCGTGTGCATGTTCACAACTTAGCCTCGAAATTCGACTACGTACTGGCGGTGACAGGCTACTCCAGTGGCAACTATCCGCTTACAATTTTTGAGAAGCGGTCTCCTTTGATTAATCAGTAGAGGGTAGCTGAACTCTGTACCAAACAGTCTGACTGAAGGGGGCAGTAGCGGTCGGATGGAGTTATACACTATCAACCAATTAGATCAAGCCGACCACTTTTATGTGTGATCAAACCAGGCCAAGCCCACCAGCTACACAGAACTTCTCTAAGAAGAAATCGCTAGGTGATAAGCAGTGTTTCAGAAACAACCTCCACAGCTGCTCACGTTGGGGTAAAAGTAGGGAACCAATTAGTTTTTCCTTACATTAGAATCAGCGATAATGGTCTTTTCAGTGGTGTGGGGAGTTCTGACAAATAGCAATCAGTTTTAACCAATGGCATTTACCAATGGAAAGGGACTTTGACAGAAACCATAGATAGCAAATGAAGGCATCGATCGGATGTGTTGAGAAGTTGTCAACATACTGCTCGATTATCCTTCTAAATAGAGGAGAAAGATGAGGGCACCTATGGTGTGTCTCGAGTATATACAACTAACTTTCTTCTCTGGTAACACAAAAGCACTATAAGCTAGAACAACCCCCAAATTTGTTGTCAGTTTGTCGAAATATAGGTAGCTCGGGTGTGTTTACTGGTGGTTGATCGGATGGCAGTTGATCTGTTCGTCGAGGTTGGCGATTGGCTTGCAAACGTTTCGTCCCCAGTCGAGGAGACATCGTCGATCACCAATCATATGACAGAATATTGGATACTCTACAAAAAACTACATAAACGCAGCTAGGTACGGAAGAAGTGCCCATTCAGCTGCGCACTGACGATATCTCCTCGACTAGGGAAGAAACGTTTGCAAGTCAATCGCCAACCTCGGCGAACAGATCAACCACCACTAGAACAACCCCATTACTCGAGCGGACCCCTAAAGTCTCGCTGAAAATCGAAATTGTCGAAATTCACTTTTTCAAGTTTGACGCATGTCAGAAAATCTGGAGGTAAAAAGATGCAAAAGGAAGGTGCACTATATGAAGAACGCTCCTCCACCACTTTTAACTGACCCAATGGAGCGTATCCCAGTAGTGAACTCCTTTTGCTGTGGTCTCTTTCGAAACGGATAAACAGAACTTTTCAGACTTACCTATTTCCTAGAACCAGAGCGATAGCAATAGTAAACACCGTTTGGACATCACTGGTAAGACATAGTCGACGGAAATCCGGTGGTTTCGCATATAACGCACCAAATTGGGTGACTAGATGGATGTGACTCATTTTGCTAAATCAACCTTTCAATAGCACAGATTTTGTTGCCTTAGGGGAACGATTGGATTTCGGGTTCTACAAAACAATAACGTGATTGCAGATGCAACTCAAGCGTTTCTAGTCCCCAGTAAACTGGGCCACCAGACTGTTTGCTTTATGCGGCTTAACGTTCACCTCAGTAAAACAAAGTTCAGTCGGACAGGGACAAAATAATACGGGATTCGACTGAGCTAAACATAAGAAACTCACTTCCTCTGTTGACATTCTTAATGAAGTGAAATACTCCTGAAGTGTTCTATTCAATTCAATTCTGACATGGCACCATTGGTGCAGCAGACGGAGATATTGATGGGCGTACTCATCCACTTTGGTTGATAACGAAATGCTCAGTCCGCTGATACGCTGACTAGATACCTAGAGCAATAAATGATTGATGTGAGATACACTCAAGATTATTACACGTACAATTCTTCAAGAAATACTTTTGGAATCAGACAAAGATCTTTGGAAACTTAGTGCAGTCATCATGATTATTGGCAAGAATCTACCAGTTATCCCATCTGGTGCTTAACCGCCATACAACCGTGGAAGACGGAAGACTTTGTAAAAAGCGGAAAGAATATTGAGGAAATCATATGTCATTAAGGAAGACATTAAAGTAAACACGTCTGAGTATCCTGCCGAAACAAGGCATCTAAAACGAGATTGACCCAACGTACATTGTGAACCTCGCCCGTCACAAGCCCAGGCGAACTCTGCCTAGACAGTCTAACGAGCAAATGAAAGTATACACTCCACTGGGATCAGTTGTATCTCATGTCCTGAAGGAGTTCCGACCATCTGCAACTGCGATCACGTGAGACCCAACTGAGCAGGCATCTAAACCTCACAAATCTCGGTTTGACAGTAGCCCCTTTCATTTCACTTTTTCATAGCATGGCCTGTCCTCGTCAACCTTTCGTCAACAATGGTTGGAAACGGAAAGCAGCGCTTTGGTGAATGGACAACGGTTGGGCATAGGTAATAAGTGCTCCAACCACCCTAGTCTGGAAAATTTAATATGTTGCTCCAACGGTTCGGATTTGTTACCGAGTGCCAGTTTATGCCTCACTTCTTTGTTTACTCCTCTTCAGCCCAGGAGTTTTCAGCAACCTTATGAGTAGTGCATTACAAAAATATATATGTATCATGATATCTCGAATATCGTAGCGACCGAAACATGAGGTGGCCTGATGCAGCACATTCAGTTGCCTTGAAACATCAAAACCGAGAGATTCAGCTGGGTTCCAGGTGAGCCTCTCAAAAAAAAACAACTAAGTATGTTAATTTCATTGTTTGGAAGCGATGTTACTTAATTGCTCAGCCGCCACATCTCATGTTAGTTTTTCTTGCCACGCCAAGTTCGAAATATTTTATTCAAATGCATATTCTCAACTTTATTGTCCGATGTTTGTGTCTTTCTTTCCAGTGGGTGTGTTTGAGAGGCAGAGAATGCCTATCGGCACTCATTTAAATGGTTTTCACATGACGAAACAGAGCAAAATTGCTTAGATATTTAGATGGTTTAAATATTCACAACATATGGAGGAATCATGATCGTAAGAGGTGGAATTCAATTTAACAAATCATATCTGCTGTCGTGAACAGCTCGCTTGTTTTTTGCACCCAAGTCATCATCGTCATTGACAACTATACACCAGTAGTACATGCTAGCACACAAGAAAAAATGGTACAGCTGTAACACCCTTTCAATGTCTAGTTGCCACGCCACCTGAAAAAAGCACGAGGGATGAAATACTGCCAGGTTGCCCAAGCCTAGATAGGGGAAGTCGAGATGCAAAGGTCGGGTTCGAACCATGAACCCGGTCATTAAATTCGTGCTCTAACTACTGAGCCACCTGGCCTCCAACCACGTGGCTGTTCACACAAACACTCCAACTGATCTTCAAGCCATACGAGCAAGTTTACTTCACTTAAACAAGGAATGTGAGATCGGTGCAACTGAACCCGCTGGAGTCACCAACAAGTGTACAGAGATAGAGCAGTAAAAGAGGAGTGTAAAAAGTGCGGTAAACCGCATGGTGACAGAGTGCCCGAATAGCCTGAATAGTTATTCTTTTTGGGGCAAAACTTCACAGCCAAAGTGAACAATGTCCATTCCTAGTCTACGGTAATGTTGACTGCACCGCATCTAGTAAGGAAGTTGAAGGGACAATCAACTCGGGATAGACCATGACCCTAGATCCGAGTGATTTTGTTTCCTATACCACTGTACAGCCAGTATTTCTGCAGCTTCATTAATATCTAGGGTACTACCAAGTTGCCCATCCTCCCAAGCAAGAGACTATCGACGAAGTGCGCAAGCTGTCACCACTCTTTCGCCCGGTAGCTTCTGTTCATCCAACTCGGCGCTTTCTTTTCCCCCCTTTTTGTTTCAACATAACCCGTTTGTAATGGATTTTGACTCCGCGAATTCCAGAACCCAGAAAAGAGTACACATAAAAATTTCAAAACTCGTGGTTGCAGATTGACCTTATGCTTTCAAAACAAGCAGTAAACAACTGAAAATATTTGCTGAATAGATAGCTTTTCATTTCAGTCAACTAACGTTGAATCCGTATTAAATGTGTTGAACATAATTTTGGGATATGAACATGACCAAAAAGATTCCACCATTGTTTTCGCATTTTCTCTCTTTCTTGTCCACTACTGGAGCTTTCGATAGATTCTTGCTTGCCTGCTTTGGGCAATGAAATCACCACTCACTATCGATTGCATAAGGCCAGTTTAGCAAAACAATTCCAAAGTAAAATCGATTCCCCTGGTAGCTAGCTGTACGCAAAGATGAGCAGTTGCCAAATGTACGGATTATATCGGTCCAAACTAAGCTTTAATGCACTCAAATCTTAGTATCCCACTACCTAAAATATTATTGTAAGAATTTTTAATGCACATCTATTCCAAGTGCCATGTTTACACCGTTCTGTAGCGACTTTCACGTTGCACCTGTTTTTATACCCTAAAAAAACTGTGTAGTAGCCAAATTAACTATTTCAGCTGTCTAGTCATGCTTGTTTCAGATTTATCGACTGCACAAAGTGGTTAAGCCATGAAACAGACGAAAAATGAAGCACGTAAGGAATGCTGGAAATAAGCAACAGTCAATTACGATGAAAATACGGTCGCCGGTTGTCTTAGCAAAATGATTAGCTCACCTCACTAGTATAATGCGGTTGTAGATTTTCAACAAAACTCCACAAGGTCGAGTTTGCCCGCTAGATTAGTTGGAGAAATAGAGGAGAGATAAAATTCGTTTCGAGAAATTCAGCTAACGCTGAGTGAACCAGTGTTGGTTACATTTCATAAAAGAGGGATTAACTATGCACGGTCAAAATGCCAAAAATACTGTAAGGGTCCATTAACAACCGGCGGGAGAAAGATGGCCTTCTCTACGGAGTTATTTATTAGAAAATGCCAACTGACCAGTTACAGACTATTGGACAGGGAAGCAAAACTCTCATTTGCATCTTGATCACAAAAACTGAACATCCATCTTCTCTTGAACGCGTATTCCTGAACATTCCTGGATATTCACTGAATGTTGCTCAATTCTAAGCAAATGCTACAGAGCGACTTCGCAAATTCCGCAATAGATCTCCTTTTTCAAGAGACGCAAAGCGAAGTTACAAGGAGAAATCATACTACTTGCGTGCCTCCCGCATCAGTAGTACCGCCGTTAGACCGGTAGCTAGTTAGGGTGGACATTATGACTGATCGTTCGTCTACCGTTCATTTCACATGTTCTAAAAGGTCGGTATATTTTGAAGTTTGGGTGAGGGCCTATTCCGACCTGGTGGATCACCTTGTCATATCCTTCAGCTTCATCTTTGTTGGTCAGCAAGCACCCTCATCTAACCACTCTTAAACAAGTGGCCACAATCGTCCCTTAGGGACGATTGTTTGCTGAAGTAGCAGGCCGTTGTTTCTTCGCTGGGTCGGGGAGTTTACTTGCAGAGTAGTCGAACCTACATCAAAGCCAAGCAAAGTGTTACTCCTCTGATGGAATGTTTGTTTGTACAGTGGGCTGGGATCTGGTTTCGGGTTCGTCCCTCACAACAAAGTATAAGACGAAAACACGTTTCACTTCGCTGCACTTGCCAAAAATTCTGCCTTGCTAGAGCACAAGAGAGCAATCCTTTATGGCTTGAAGCGAGGTGATTTAGCTTGTGATAACTGCCACTGGGCGACGTGGGAAAACGTGGAATATGCACGTAAGGGTGAGGAGTACTTGCCGAAAGTACAGGTCATATGCAGATCGGGTACAGGTCAAATACTGCTAACACGTGCAACTTGAGGAAGAATACTCGTGTGATATACGATGCATTGGGACAATATCAAAAAACAATAGCCATTACTAAAATACTCAAGAAGTGAGATCTTTGGAGACAATAACGAAGATTATGCCACAAGGCGAACACTTCAGCCAACTGCTCAACCACCCAGCTACAGACCACCTTTGCCCCAAAACCCCTAAACTGCAGATCATAATGATTTTGAAAACTTCGGGAACCAAAATGGCTTTGTTGAAACGAATATAACATCCATCACAACTTTGTCCGCCTACTCTCGTGGACCTTTTGGTTTTATGAATATGGAAAGAATTGACATGATACTTAAGGAATTTGGCTGCCACGACAAAACAGTATGTCAGAACCACTGCGGTAGTGGCCTGCTAGACCCTGCTGGTAGACAGAATGAAGGAGTAAAATAACTTAGACAGTAACCTGGGAAAGATAAGATGAGACGAATTGTCATTTCACCATTAGTGCCGTGATCAACTCAATGCAATTCCAGGATTATCCAAAGGTTTTTCTTATAAGGCGAGGTAGTGCTGAAGGTACTGAATGTAACCAGTAGAACTAATATGAGAATAAGCGGCTCAACTGATAATTCAAGGAGTAAGGTATTACCATAACCTGCTCTCTGCAACTACTAATTTCTTCTGTGCCAAGATGTCCGTCATAAACAATAACGCAACAAAAAACCAGACTCGAATTTGAATAAGTGAACAAAACGACCTCATCATATATGAAGCCACATATATTCGAAATTCCGAAAAAAAATACTGCTGAAGAATAGGCATCAAAAGAGGTTGTTTCATATGACGATAATTAAATGTGCGTTACTCAGGACGCCATTTTATAGCGCTGTATCCTCACTGCCTGCATTTCAGGGTAAAATCCACGTTGAATTATGCGGCTACTGCAGTTTTAACTTGCCTTTAGGTAAGAACTTCTGATGTATCGTTCAACCCAGTAACCGTATTGTCCTTCTGTTGAACATAACCAATTCCTAGCTCCGTCCAGTGATCTCAAAACTTCATCACCCTGTTTGAACAAAAATTGGGGAGTGAACAGATTCCAAGGACAGTCTTTTCGAACAAAGTAGATTTGGAAAGAGAAAGGTACCAAAGGAAAACGATGATAAAGCCATGTTCACGTTTAGCACCATAAAGATCATTGGGGCAAACTGAACGGAGTATTTTGGCAAAGAAAACTCGCCAAAATGAAATAAAAACAATGTAGTTATGTAACACTAATTCAAAATAACCCGTTCACAAATTGGACAATGTTTTGTCTCCAACTTTTATGATAAATGAAGTTGGCAGTTTAAAGTTATGCAATAATGTGATGTATGTGTAATGAATGATACTGGAATTCAGCAAAAGCCTGAAAATAGACAGAAATTTGTTTGACTTTCCTTGAATAAGCGGAGAAAATAAGGGGATTTTGTGGGACTTCAGATGAGAGGTCGAAGTACATGTACATGAACGAACAGACACTTTTGGGAGACCATGGCACGCCGACCTCACACTTACTGCCCTGTTCGAGTCCGCCGCGAAGAGATCATATCTTGTCGTGCTGTGACTAGTTGCGTACCTCGGCAACCCATTGAATTCTACTGAATGGTATCCATGCCGAATCCACAGAGTGTTTTCTCTGGGCCTGGAACAACAGTGGTAGCTGGTTTCTTCAAATATGGATTATTCGGGTAGTCACAAGCCGATGACTGCTACATTTCAGTCAGGCTTTTGAGTCAAAGGTCCTGAGTGCGGACCCTAACCGTCCTGTTGCCCAGGTTTGGGCACAATGGCAGAGTCTCAGCCCACACAATTGTGAACCTGACAGACAAAAAGAACCTTCATGCCACATCAACCTTTGCGTGGAACATCATCCGAGTCGCTTTATTAGCTGTACACAGCAGGGCTACTTAACAAAAGCATGCGACTGTTGACACATCCCATTTTTCTTTGTTGTTACTCATAATTCCCGTCCTTTCTTGATTGACAATCACTGTTCTTTAGGTTCACGTCAGGTATTTAGGGGCTGGACACTTTACATGCCACCAATCATACCTAACTCGCTGCGTCCGCCATTCAGGCCTCATTCTCCTGACTTTACCCAAGTTTCTAACGCGAAGATTTCTTGGGCAGATCGGCCAACCGCCCACTTTAGAAATCTTATCGGTTCACATCTATTGAACCTCCGAAACTCGAACAAAAAATGAAGAAAACAATCTTTAAGCTTATGTTATCCGGTCTATCCACATTGACGACCACCAACTATAGTTGATCGTGTAGCATCTGCAGCGGGTTACGTCGACGTTGTTACTGGATACCTGTAAACCAGTACTATCCGACTATCTACTCTGAAAAAAACTTACAGCCTTTGTTTGTCGTGTCCATTTATGCACCAAAGAACTGTCGTTCTGATTTGTTAGAAGAGTGATATCCAAAAATCTTGACCACAACAATGAGCTCGAATATGGTCATAAAAGCAGGAGATTTTGATGCACAGGCGGGACGCCTTAGTTCACCAGCACTGTTTGTCTTACTGAAAAGCGTAGTGATAGTGCTGAAAGTATTTTGCGACTTTATCCTGTTCGTGAGTTGTTTCTGAAAAATACCGAGTTTATACACAGCGGGCGCTGTTGTATTACTTGCATTTTGCTGAACAGTTTTGGAGTCAAGTTCACCAGATCGCCATTAGTGGTTCAGTGCTTGGCTGACAATTGTCCTGTAATACACAGGTAGATTCAAACGCGGCTATTTTTGCCGCGAGTTCACACTGAACTTTCCAGGAAGTGAACGACTCATTTAACCTTAGAATAGCATTGTCGACCACAAGTGAGGAAAGCTAACTATTCGTTGAATCGCAGTCGGCCTCCTCGGTGAACACTGGCAAAATTACCTTGTTTGTGAACAGAAGGGACGCGGTGCGACGAGGCAGTTTGTAAAATGTAAGAGTTCGGTGTGGCCATGAATCTTTTAGCTCTGAGTTAACTAGGTTATGCGTTCCAACCATAGGGGTATAGATCGTGACACGGCTGCCGGCCTCTGGTATATTGCAATGCATTTCTTCAGAACGTAAGAAGCTAGTCCAATAGCATATCTTCGGAGTTCGGTCAGAAGGGGGATGATTTGAACGTATGTTTTCAGTACATCAAACGTTTGAGTAACGTCAGTCGGCCAGGTATCGCAATTTATCCAGACTTCAGAAGAGCCAACTACCATATGGATAATAAGGTTCTTTAGATTTTCATGGGCTACGGCGAGAATGTACTTCACCCAAATAAGTGTTCTTCGTACCATTTATTTTCATAGCTGTGTCAGTGTACGGGTTTAAACTGAAATGTCATAATGTTTCTTCACAACTAGTGGAGTTTATCAGAGTTGTCGCCTCCCCTTTTTGGTTAGCGAAGTGAGCATGGTGAAAACACCAAAACAAGGGACCGCGAATCTAGCTATCACAATCATATCCAAAGTTTGACTAATGGAGTTCGATTATATGGAAGACACATTTTCGCTCTTTGGCGGTTATTTAAGTGAGTGTAACAAGTTATACAAACAGTGGTAATGTACCGTTTCTTCTTGAAGGAGAACAGGAAGAAACAATTGCGTAGGATCGGTACCGCGAAGTCTGACCCAAGCATGACAAAAGTTCACAAAAGTCGTTGCGTTTCGAAATAAATGTCTAAATTTTCGGTAACCCCATGAAAAAACACATGAATAACGGGTCACCAGAGAGCTGCACACTAGTTCCTCTATCGTAGAACCCTCGTTCAATAACAGTTCCATTTAACAGTTGTTCATCTGTAACTCCCTTTCGGCGCCTAGCTGCCATCCCATCTGAATGAAGCACGAGGGATGAGATACTGTCAGGTTGCCAAAGCGCACACGGGACTAGTCGAGATGCTGAGTTTAGGCTCGAACCATGGACTTTCCGGCCAGTAATTTTGCACTAGTATATCTCGAAGTGTTCATCCCAAGATCTGACTGAACTACGTACACTATATGAATAATATACCCGAAGGGTTTTCCCTCCGAAATGGACAGTAAAACGATTGGCATGCCTCAGGTAATACGATGAAGTAGTGTCGAATATCAGGCCGTGGACAGCCATCAGGAACAAAAAAACTAACACTAGAGTTGAGTGAGGATCACAGCTTATTGACGTGTAGCTGAAATACGGCGAGTGGGCTGGTTTGGTACTTGGATGAGTTATCAGGTAGATTATGCAAATGAACTTTAGGTGTCTACTTCATCTGGCAGTTTACCCCATCAGTGCATCGAAACAATAATCCAACCGATTCCGGGTATAAGGTCTTAATAATAATAATAATAACAATAAGGTCTTTCACTTCCTGATCATCCGTGGCGGAATTACGATGAAAAGTATATTTACTCTATACTTCTGTCGCAGGCTGCTCTCGCAGATGAGATATTTTCTTAGATCTTTCATCCGGGTCCATTCCCACAAAATGTTATGTCCTAGCTTCCAAACTCTCACTCGCACCGGCTAAGGAATACGTCCGACTTTCATCATTTTGAGGATTCAGATGAACAAGTGCGTCTGCATCTTGATGTCTGCTGGAAAAATGAGTTGTCATCGGGCTGCTGCCAATGCCATTGAATGGTGGAAATGTTCACTTTCAGTCAGAGAGCAATTCCGATTAGTTTACTCCCGAAGTTGGACACAAGAGGTGTCTAAAAGGTTGAGGAATAAGCCTCGATATAGCAACATTGTCGTATTCCATCACTCCACAAAACTCTATCATGTTCTACCAAACCGCACGTTTTCATTATTCTGAACGTGTTACCGAGTACACCACTTGTCTTCATCGACAATGACTCGGATTACGTAGCATATGACCAAGCTACCACAATCCTTGAGATTCACTGATTCCGCTGCGCTACCGCACACAACAATCTAGCTCTGATTTTTGTGTGAAATCGAGATAAAAAACATCGACACATGGTATAATGCATGAAACCGTGAATTTCGCAATTTACCTCAAATGAGCGGTCCGTACGTTTCGGAAGCGCTTTTACTTCGTTGGTACATTCGGCCAAAAGTCGAACGAGTTTCTGGAATGGAAAAACAATGATGCTGAGAAATGNAAAAAGAATTAAAAGTACCTCACATCATTAGGAACTTGTAAGCAGGAGGCAAGAAAAGTTTGGCAGCCCTGGGCGACACAAAGTAGGATCTGAAAGGAAACCTGCAATCCCTGGACGAAACTTGGCGAGCGCACGCATACCTGACTGTCTACCACACCTTGCGTGTTTATACATGGACAAAGCGCTGTGTTCAGTCGTCTGAATATAAGATGGATTCGAGCACGGGACATTTGTCATGCGAGGCGGACATGCCACCACTACTACTCCACCAGAGTGAACTTATGTACGCTTCATCGAGGTGACTGGTCACTCTGTCGCTTCGAACGACGACTCAACAACTGTTTACTCCGATCAGGAATTCCTAGCCAATCAGCATCATGGATGTCTGAATTCTGAAAGACACCTGAATGCAGTTCTGGATCTGTGGAACTGCCACTCACACCTCTTTCATCCGAAAAGCCCTTCCCCCATTTTGTGGTTAGTCCACGCTAGGAGGCGGTTGGTTGGATGCGAATTCTGCAAAGCCCCCTACTACCAACAACTAATAAACAGTATCTGAGGCGTTTCAAACGTCCGTGGGACTATCTGACTGAGAAGGCTTTACATGTGGCTCACTCGACCGACTAGACTACGTTGGTTACTGGGTCGTCACGTGGCTCGTTGGAGAAACTAGGCAGATCGCTCTGTGACCGGTATATTCGCATCTTTATACGTATCAATCCAAGTGCGTCCAGTGATATTACGATCGCCCCGCGTGTCAAATATCCAGGTCTCAACTCCCGCAGTGGCCAACTGAATTTCCCATTAGTGACCAGAGTTCTAGTGTGGTGCTGGAAAAACCGGACAAGCTACTCAGGGGCAGAAAGTAGACTACACAAAGAGAATGGTGTAAATGAAAAGTATAATTTTCGGTCAACGTAAGGTTTTAGTATTATGTAGAATTTGTACTCAACATGATACCAGCTGAAAAGCATTTTTCTGCCTCGGCGCGGTTTTTTGGTCTAATACTAACCTAGGCTATCCCTTTGGTTTGTTCGGTCAGATAGTATGAGCTCGAGATAACCCGGTGGTTGAGGCGTGAACTTACTAACCGGAAGGTCCTTGGCTCGAACCCAACCATCGACATCTCGACTGCTCTTGTCTAGACGACTTTTGTGTCAACCAACCTGTTTGGAAAGACTGTTAATACTTTTAATATCAGTTATCTTTCTGGGCTCATAATAATAGGAAATAAGGTTGTAGAGGTACCATCCAATAACCAGGTTCTTGACTACATCCATGAGTCATATTGAGTTCCAGAGGATCACTGCGACAAACCGCTTACATTTATTTGGTATTCACCTAGGTGTCAACACCTGTCACAATAAGCCTCAAACAGGCATATTATATGGAGACTGCATAATCAAAAACTCCATGCGAGGCGTGATCTCTGTCTACTTCATCGAACTTACTGAGCCCTCATCTAATATGTACTTCTCTTCATTAATTGGGATTCGGAGGTCCGGGTTAGTTTTGGATATAAGGTACATTAGTGCGCACACTACTTCAATCCGTAGATTCTTTTGTAGCTTGACCAAAGTGTTCCACGTTGCCGGTTGAACCAACTGACCCTGGAGATGAGAGGATATGGGAGAAGCTTACCTACTCAGGTCAACAAGACAGACAAACTGAACAATAATTGATTATATTCATAAAGGTTGCTGTTTCACAAGGTTGCTAAAAACTTTTCGACAGCCCACGACCGGTTTCGCTCTTCTTGGGGCTCATCAGGTAGGCGCAGTCCCCGAGTTTCCGTCAACATTATGTTCTACTTGAACCCGAATTGGACTGTTTTCGAGAAATACACTTATTTGCAAATCAATTTGGTTTTCACGACACACTCAACTGAATCTCTCGTTTACCTACATGATGAGCCCCAAGAAGGGCGAAACCGGTCGTCGGCTGTCGAAGGGATTTCAGCAACCCTGTGAGTAGTTTCCTTCATGAAAACATACTGTGATTTCTCGAATATCGTGCAAACTGAATCATGAGACGGCCTGTGTGCAGCACATTCAGTTGTAGAATATCATAAACGAGAGATTCAGTTGAGTCTCTTGTGAAAACCAAATTGACTTGCAAGCGAGTGTATTTCTCGAATAATCGATTATCTCTTTGTAATCCACGTTTTTGCCACTGCCGAGATAAGACGAAAGTACCACAACAATACCAGTGCGTATAATAGTAGCAACTAATTTAATATTAATTTGCATCAGTATTATTATCCACTGAATATCCCAAAAGCCATCTTACCAAAATCGCTTTGGGTCTGTTTGTGGCACACACTGATGACTGGGTATCATGGACATCTTCTTCTCTGATTAAACACCCACGCAAAAAAGGTGCATTTCGTCGGCTTTTCAAGGCCATAGCAGAGCGGGAGTTTTGTATGTACTCACTGCTTCCTGCTAGACAGTTGGTGAATCATTTCAGTGCTGTCAGACCACACTGGTCGTAGCTGAAGTTGACCTAAGTCTCCCTGATCACATCATGCCATCATGCCATCACAACCCAAAAAAAAACACGAACTCGGTATTTCTTTCTTTATGAAAAAGGCTGCATCAGAGTATGTTGGAAGGAATTCCTGTAAAATATGAGAAAACGCACAATGAAGACTCAAGACATCATCACGATAACCGGAGTGTTTTGGCATACTTTGGACAAGATGGTCTCTAGTCGATCAGAGGGGTTCACAGTTTTGATCACGGTGGAAGAAAAGTTATGCTGTGGAAGTTCCAGAAGGTCGGTTAATATTCGGGGGTTTCCCTGAAGAGTTATTGTAGTATAATACAGCGGAACCGTGCATTATTATTCGCTGCAGTGTAATGCGCACTAGGTTACCACTGAGAGTATCAACAAATTGCCCCCCCCCCCAAATCAACTGCAAGCGAAGTATTTCCGGGACCAAAAATGATGAAGTAACAGAATAGACCACTTGTGAAGCAGTATATTTTTTATTTGATGATCGATACTGATCCCTTCCTAACTTTAATTAGTTTGGGGTCAACCTGGCTTGCAGCAGAACAGTACAGAAGGGGAAATCCCCTTAGCTCTTACATTCTTGAATATTTCGATAGCAATCCTGTTGGAACATAAATTGTTCACCCAACTAAGTATGTTCGTTCTGATTCGGGAAGTGACAGAATCCGAGAGTAAATCTCAGGAGAAAATAATGGAAAACTGATCTGCGTTTTATTACCACTTGAGGAATCAAATGTTTATGTCTATTTCTCTAGTGTGACCTACACTTTTGGCGTGGCGGTTTGTTAAACAAGCAGATGCGATCAAACCACTAATGTCCAAAGGCATATAGTCCTGAGAATTCCGGTTCAGTCCCCCACCTCTCACTGCTTATTTTCAAATAGGGTAAATTAATGTACTGATACATTCTTGAGATTATTGTAAACGATTATTCGAAGCACACTTGAAGACTAATCTGATGTGTTTAAAACGACAAGAACTCGCCCATATTGCACTTCCAGCAGCACTACAAGATCGTCAACTTTCAAAGTGCAGTTAGATGGATAAACAGTTACACAATTTTTTGTATTTTGCTACGCAGCTTAAACGTAGACTGATCAGTTCTGTCTGGTCAAAGCAGATATAGCGTTTCAATCAACAGAAACGTTCTCAAAGGAGTGTTTCATCAAAAACGCAAAATATCTTACACAGTGACAGTGTACGAAATTCGTCCGGGCATTCTAAACAGTGGTGAATCGGTCAGCAGCAGTGACATGAAGCGTCCCACTATATTTTGGATTGATGGACCTATTCCAAGCAGCAGACACGAACAGAATGCATCACTCCGGAGCAGATTCTAAATCCGTCAATATAGCGCATATCTTTGTCAGGTAAAAACGCAGAATTATTTGTTTTGGAATTAAGAAAGCGGTATCAAAATCGCGAGGATATGAGAGGCTTTGCTCGCCATATCGTCGTCCTTGGCGGTACCAGTAGTGTATTGAACCGTTTCGTAATTCGAGCCTGACACTGATCATGTTAATGTGGTCAGATTCAGCGGACTTGTGCGCCCCTAGTGGAGCAGTGTGATGTCGTGTGCTCTTTCTGCCTTAGGGATGGACGAATACAACATGCGTTATGACTCGGAGGTGACCAGGTTAAGCATCTGACTGTGCAGAACCGCAATGCATGAATAATCGTAATGCACTACTCATAAGGTTGCTGAAAACTTTGAAGTTTGACCATACGGGACACTACACCGCAATTGTTAAGGTTCCGATCAAAGGATGGTTGCAAGAACAAGTATTTACGTGGAAGCCTCGAAAGTAATGAATAACGTACAAGGGACTTCTAGTGTTTCCTTTCAGCGAAACTTTCAGTTAGCTAAATAGTCACCCTTCCTCACACTACAAACAATTTTAGGCGATCGAACAATAACCTGGAGTGGATTTTCGACAGAATGCACACGTAACATCGCGATCAGTTAAGCAGCCATGTTGTCGGAACTTCTGATGGACTTGTTACCGGATGTGAAGTCTACATCCACTACGTCACTGTTTATTGCACGGACGTGGTTGTTCAAGTACTGCGTAGTGGAGTGTCCACAAGTACGTTGCCAAAAGTTTCATGAGTTCGTACCACCCCCCAGAAATCCTGAGATCTTTGTCGAGCAGTGCCGTGGATTGAGGAGGTGTCCATCAGATTGTGGGAAGTTATTCGAAGCACACTGAAAATAATCAGTTCCTTCTGAGGCCGCGTTAGAATGCACGATGGCGAACGGTGATGACATTCATCAACATGCCATTTAAAAGCTGAAAAATTACGGTTACCCTTGGAGCTGAAATTTCATTCGCTACTTTTTATCCCAAACAAATCCACTCAATACAGGTTTGTATTCTGGATTATCATTCGTGATAACATGGAGTATTTGTCTTTCATTGTACTTCAAATGGATAAGGCAGTGAATAAGTGGAGATCGATCAACCTGCTGTGGTTGGATGCTTTTCAACATTGGTGTGAATTCCACATGGTTCAGCGCGGTCGCTCCGTTTTCTAGAGATTGCTTCTAAATAAACATACTGCTTTATAGGAAGCATAGCAAACATGAGGCAGATAACCATCCGTTTTGAACTGCGAATGAGTACAGTGACAACAAATTCACGTTTGTCGATGACGTGGGCAGTATGTTGAAAATGCATGAGGCTTTACTTGACTTGTCTTACGTGACTTGAAACAGAAATCGATGCACTGAATACAACAGCTGGAATCATTGGAGAGTGGTCCAATTTTTACTGGTGGGGAGTTCAGGGGGAAAAGCTGCGAAGTGAAGGAAATAGTTTGGATGCATGTACACCATATAATGTCTCATGGACCGTGTTCGCAGGTATCCGCAATCATTGGTGTGATCTATCTCTGAGTCCATTCAACTGCCTTCCTCTTTCTGGCCTGTGAAAAAATCGATATCAAGCACTGTCCGCTCCTACTTCACTTCAAAAGTTTCACTATCTACCAGAGATCTCGACCGTTCCTCACATTTCCATACTTAGCATTTGAGGGATCTGCGTTCCACTCTGGTAAGGATGTTCTGCATTCGGTTCAGTATTGATTTGAAGATGTCGGGCGTAGCTTTAAACACCACAAGAATAGCTTCTCCGATTTGCTGACACGTGACATCCGAGGACTGATTAGCGTTTTTTGTTCCGGTGCACTACAGAGTTTTTGAGCCGGCTCGGGTTGGTAATGCTGCGTCATGACAGATCTCCGAAGATGATGGATTCGCACATTTTATCGATCCACAGGACCGTAAGAGAAGGAGTGATGACAGGTGTGCACACACTAAAAGTGATAGAATATCACTATGTAAATCCCGGAAAGGGCAATAACCTTCAACAGTCACTATTCACTAGTGGATGATTGCCACATAATCCAACTAGATCCATGGCTGATTTCTTCCTGGTGGCCACTGCGTTTTACGATCCGCACGGTTGTGGTAGAAACTTATACCAAAGGGGCATGGTGGATGATCAGCATATATTCAAAGGAATCAATTCCGCTTGTTTGCTGTCTGGCCAAACATGTTGCGGGGCTCAGTCGACTAAGCTGTTCATTCAGATTACCTAAAAGGATGACAATACCAGCGTTCTAGTCTAACAGGCCTGCCGAGACAGACCTGGGTAGCGCCTTTCCAAGCATCAGAAATTTAGTCTGTCAAGACATGATCGAACATTACAAACGGATCCTGGTCTCCTGCTGTGGTTTTGAATTCTATTGAGGTGGATAACACAACAGCGCCGAAGAGCGTTCGCTGGAATACAATTCAGAAAAGCGCGGTCGGCTTTTTGTGCAACTCTTACACCATATATATCATGGGTCGTTGCTTCAGGATCAATGGCGTGCATAAAGTGATTTCTGAAAAAAAAACGGTTTTGTCCTGAATGTATGGAATGTCTCATAATAAACGCAAAATTTAATAGATAAATTATACGTAGTCAGCCAAATAAAAAATAATAAAGTTCTTTATTAATAGTAACCACATAAATGAGGTTTTGTATGCAACTATTGACATTTTTTCCATTTACGATGGATGTCAGTAAGCGCATTGAAATTGTGAAACTATTATTTCCTTGGTGAACGCACCACCGCTGCACTTCGTGGTTACACAACCAAACATGGTCTCATCAAAGATCCTTTCACCGTGTCGACCATTACACGCTTGATTGCGAAATTTGAGTCCACTGGATCTGTGTTGGATTTTCCTGGCAAAGGGAGAAAGTCTCTGAGTGATGAAAGAGCGCCCGTTTTACAGCATGCCGTCGAGCATCTTCGTCAATAACTCAGGTGTCTCAGTTGACCGGCATTCTTCGGCCAGCGTGCATCGTATTATGAAACGCCACCTTTGTCTCTACCCGTACCATTTCACTTTATTACAAAACATCACCGAAGAAGACAAGGAGCAACGTGTTAAGTTCGCTAACTGGCTGCTGGACAATGAAGAAATCGTTCCCAACATTTTATGGAGTGATGAAGCAAATTTTTCTGTGGATGGCGTAATCAACAAGCATAATTGCGTGATATGGTCCCGTGAAGCTCCTCACGAGTACCTTACCCATAATCTCCGTTCCTCTCATCTCTTTGTGTGGATGTGACTCTCCTCAAAGTGTCTCCTGCGTTCCATTTTCCTTGAAGCTACGGTTTCCGGCGACAGTTACCTCCATATGCTGCAGACGCATGTTATCCTGTAACTCAAGCAGCACAAGAAGTCATCGGCCGTCTTCCAACAAGATGGCGCTCCACCCCACTACTCAAACCAAGTGAGAACTTACCTCCGAGAGCGATTTCCTGATGAGAGTCATTGCTCGTGGATCTCTAAACTTTTGGCCCGCAAGGTCACCCGATCTCACACCCCTGGATTATTGGTTTTGGGAAATGATCAAGGCTTGCGTGTATCGTAAAAAGAAAGCGGAGAATTTGGTGAAGTTAGGAGCAAGAATTGAAGAGGAGTGTGCACGAGTGACGCTTGAAGTAGTTAAACATGCTGTCTCATCCCATACCACCTCCAACTTGTTGTAGAAGAAAATGGCGGTTAATTTCAACATTTTTGTAATATTAGTTTATTTGTAGTAAACCTCCATAATGTTTGTATGTTTATCTAAGAAATAATAAATGTTTAGATTGATAATAAAGTCTTAATGTATGTATTACTTTTTGCGTCTATTATGGGACATCCTGTACTAGGTGTATGGCCAAACATCAGTATTTTGTTCAAGTTTTGAAGGTGCAGTACACGCCAACCTTAGGGTGACACAAATTATGGGTGAGCATTACCTGTTAGCCAGTTTGGACAGGTTATATAAGATAGCTATCGAACAAATGATCCGGCATCGTTCGCTTGTAGGAGAGGTATGTCAGTGCACAAACAGTTGCAAGGGTGATTCCTACTTCATTGTTGCCCGGGTTGAAGGGAGAGGTTTGGTCAGATCACTCTTCCCTGGGCTTCTAATTCAGGCGCATGAAAGATGGCAGTGGGAAGATGCAAGTGCTAGTCCTAAGCCGCTTCAGTAGCCCGAAACATTGTATGAACCGTGAATCAGTGGTTTATGGGGTATTTCGTGTGGAGCCTGTCAGGGACCAATGAACTGACAGTCTAACATCCTCCACTATGAGGATTTGGTCCAGCCTGAGAGTGCAAGGCTTCTGGTGCTTTTACGTGCAGCAATTACATTTGAAGCTGCACAGAGCAATTGTTAAGCTTTTTTCCGGCCGCGTTAGATAGTTCATCGTTGGTGAATCTTTTTAATTGTATGTAATTCAGGGTCGATCATTTCAAACCTAACTTTCTTAGGATTGGTGTTCCTCTGAGGGAAACATTATACTGGTTTTAAGCCAGTTTCGCAGAGGACAGTACGACTTTACTGACTTATAGTATAATCACTAAAAGTACGGGTACTTGTTGCTCTTCGTCTGACATAGAGAACTTGGGAAAACAAAATTCCAGCTGGTGCAGGAACATGGCGGCACTAGAATCTGCTTACTCCTTCAAGTTGGCAGCTTTCCTCACTATATTAGGCAGAGAAATATTTGAATGGTTCCCATGGGACGAATCAGGCAAAGGGTAGGACAGTTTCCGTTTGTCTTCTACCGAGACGTCCAACAAACTTTCGTTATTACCGAAATCCAGAGGGGAGAATTGCTTGAATTTATAATTCTTGTTCAAGTCGCTATATTTTCATCAAGGATAAAAACTAATCGGGAATACTGAGTAACTTTTAACCCACGGGATGATAGTCTACCGCCAGAATAAACTAGATTGAGCAGTACTCAGTACCAGTTACCGAAACAGATATTATGATAATTCAGCTTTAATTTACTACTGTATGCAGTTGTTGTTTTTGGTTCAGGAAATGTATCAGGAACGTCAGATTCCTGAAAGTAACCTAAGAACGCCCGAAATCTACTGCTCCACCAAAACCCCAGCAGGAAAGCCGGCAAGCATCCAGGCCAGTCAATCATTCAATCAATTCAGCAAAAGCCAATGAGTCCACATGCACGCCATAGAAGCACAACCGAATGTGAACAGCTATCAGGCACTTCATAGAGGCACGAGCGATGTTGACGGATGTTCGCTAACGCCTATCAGACAGCCTGGATCGATGTCAGAAAGTCTCCTTTAAATACCGTGGTAGCTTTTGCTCTCGCACTCGCACGCGCTCACGCTCTCGCACTCGCCTGTTCGAAATATAGTTTTAGTGTTCCCTTCCGTGAGTCTTTTTTCGGGCACTGGGCGCTAGAGCGGGTCAGCGGCAAATACCATAGATTGGCGAATCAGCAGATATAACACAACTGAAAACTAGCTTGCCAAGAACAGGGTGACCAATAAATGGTATTAATGGCTAAGACTAACGCGTTCAGACTGTAGCCTGAGAATGCTTACCTGACTAATCTGGCTATACGGCGTGTTCGTGATCAACTCCGACAGTAATTGTGTAAACTTCTAAAATGAAAGAGAAATCAACTCGGCTTTGGTTGATTGCATTAGTTAACCATCAACTAAGTGAAGGGGTTCGTCTTAATGGCGTTCTAACATTCAAAAGGTATTTAGCATAAAAATTAGAAAATAAAAATAAAAAAGAAGGAAGGAGGTATCTGAATGTTGAACTAGTAAAACGCCGCTGACTTACTTCAAGTGCTCACAAAAGAAGTTACATCACGTCACGCTTTTGATGTGTTCAAACTTACGCATCACTATCATGCGCTGCTGAAGATGTCTCCCTCTAGTCTTAGGTAAGTCGGCACTGTTGAAAATGATTACAAGAGTATGTTTGATCCTGCCCTCAAAGTATCACTCAGAAACTCTTGTACTATGAGGTATTAATTTATTTACCTAATTTGGAATGATTGTATTTTTGCTCTACTTTTTCAGTTCATTGACGGACCTCACGTGATGCAGCTTTATGGAACTTGACTTGGAAAATGGTTCTTCATCGATGGTCTCCCTCTGGAAAGAACACCTCAAGGAACACAACAAAAGTAGTGCTTTTAGACAAGCGACCTCTTGGATCGGGACTCTACCATCCCAATGGTGAACAGAAACTTATGTTTGTGATCTTTTTTGAGCGTGATCTCGAGAGAGTAAAACAGATGTGTAGCTTGAGTCCATGGCAGACACAGCAGGTCATTGCAAAGTGTCCATGAGGATTGGAAGGTTAGAATACGTGTAAATGCTATGTGAACGGTTTTAAAAATCACGCAACTACCTACCAGCTACTAGTCCTCAGTGAATAAGTATCACCAGACCTTCTAAACGAAAGCGTAGTAACGGCGCGCCGACAATGGACAGGATCAACATCATGAGTAATTCGTATTTTTTAACTATGGCGTGGGTCGGTTAGTAGTAGGTTGTTCTTGCTCATGATGCACGGATGAGTAGAACATTTTCATGTGTTCTTATGGCATGACAGAAACTGTCCCACTGTTCGAATCGGAAGTCCAGAATTGCTTATTGTACGGTGTTTTTAGCTAATTTAATTGAACCACAAGACAAAAGAGTTTGCATGAACACCAACTTAAAACATGACTAAGTAATTCAACCCTCAATGCTTGTTTGTAAATAAAGTTGATGGTTACTCGATAATTGTCTAGCTGATGAGCCCAAAGACGGGCGAAACCGGTCGTAGGCTGCCGAGGAGATTTTGACCACCTTAAGAACAGCCTGTTTGATCAGAAAACATGTAACAGCTCTTTTGTGATCCATTCAGCAAAGCGGCATACAGAGGGTCTTATTTAGAGTTTCAAAGCACATTCGTTTAAGTGTTACTATAGAAGCGCTCAGCCCTGTGTGCTACGGTCCTTCCATAATACAACCAGTTATTCGCCAGTTATTTGCCTCAGAACAAATACTGACATCTTGGTTGATGGACGAAAAAAACAAATATTTGTTTACATTGGTCTTCATCGGAAAGTACCAATTTAGGCTGGTCCCTCGTGGTTTCTTCCGGTAGCGACATCTTTCCTACAGAGGACCCTTTTTGAATGTTCCTCCAGTGGGACCTATAGAAGGGATCAGTGGCATTATAAAACGTGCCCGGACTTCTAGAATGTTGGTAAAATATAGCGATAGCGATACTTGGATTCGATCGCTGACCCGGGAACGACAAGTTGCCATTGACGCGAGCTGTTTCTTTTCCGAAACTCGGTACTCAAACCATTCAGACTATGTTTACCATTGCGTTTTGTTATTGCAAAAACGCACTGATACGCCATTGTTTTAACATTGTAGTATCTGGGCCGGACAGCAATCTCAATCAATAGTTGTCTTTCGTGTGCTCATCCAACTTCTTATACATTAGCAAAGTACTAGACATGCTGGTGAGCTGTAACATATGACTTTGTATGGCTGCCACACCGCTTGAAAGAAGTCGCACGGGTAGGCATCACGCTGTTGCTTATCTCTGCAGGAGAAGTGAAAGTAGAGTAGAGCATCACTATGTAAAATACCGCGTGAGTCCATGTGAGGGTTTGTTAAAGTGGCCATTTCAGTAAAAAGGCGAAACTTTCAAGTCCCGTTACGGCAGTTCTATTCCCTGTCAGAAATGAACAGTACTTAGAACCCGAGATCTATGCTGCCCCCAGATAGTACAGGGTGCAACTGACTCACCAGATAATGTCCAAGAAATTCGTTCGTCTGAAGATAGCCGGAGGAATCACCGCTTAAGGATTCGAGCGAAGACTTGGCTTCCTTTTGAACAGACTGTAAGCGCTCCATGAAATCCTGGAGGAAAAAATGAAATGGCTTATATTTGTTTCCCAAAAAGACCGCAGTCTATGTAGTCGGTTTCAATCATCTTTTACACTGTGATTTCAACCGAAGTCCTTAATTCCCCTTGCCTTTGAAGCCCTAATGTTGTGGTCTTGGTATGTCTCAAAAGAACGAGGTTCTTGGTTACCATTGTAGAGGAGGACGGCTTTACAAGCCGGGTTTGCCACAAGAAACCTTGAACATGCATTCACTACATTATATATTTGCGTACAACAGTTTCGGCTGGTGTATGAACTAGAGAATTATGTAATTCCCCACCTTACTCAACCGAACAATCCTTTGGTAGGTCGCTGGTATCATTGCTGTCCCTTCTGCAGAAAACAAACTAATGATGCTCTTCAAAAGTGATTTTCATTTGTCACTGACCAATCTCCCAAAACACTGTCTCAGGGAATCGCTTTTTTTGCATGGTTTCTCACAGCGTTTGTTATTGCACTCACTATGTAGATAACTTGATATAGTGGCACTGGATTCCGGATACGAGCCAATCCATGATTCTCATTATATAATTCACGTCGACCGCCCGAATGTAGATCCTTCTATGCGTGAATCTGTCCCTACTGGTGTATTGGATTGCATGCATCACTCACAATTATTGCGATGCTAAGGATTACCGTAAATATCCAAGATGCGAAAATAAAGCAAGTGTTTTTAAGAGGCAGATTTTGTGGCGCATTCAAAACAGAACAGTTCTCCACAACAAACTCATTTTCTGGATGAATGGTATTGCTTTTGTTGCTAGAATAAGCATTACGTAAACTGAAGCTCAATAGTCATTACAGACGGCAGGAGAAACCGCAGCATATTTTTCTGTTCAGCAGAGCCGCAGAGATGGTACAGTCACCGGAGCTCGTTTCAAACTGTGCTATAGTGATTACCCTATTACGGTTAGGTTGTCCGGTTTCACTCAGCCGAGTTACTCGGCTTTTCTGTCCAAAAAACATATCTGGCTTAAGCTGTTGGCAATGTCCGAGTGATCTCGATCGGCATTACAAGTGATGCACTGAAAATACACCTTCTGTCAATCAGAGCTGTCTGTAAAGATCATACTTACCTCGCTCAACAAGCCGAACGGTCGTGATGGCTAACTTTTCCCTGCTCCAAAACGCATGTGTTAGGGATAATTCATTATTTATCAGGTGAAGTCACAATATAAGGTTGCACTTTGCCTATCCATCCAGCTGATCAGTGGCATGAGTGTTAAATACGACTTTGAACACACGTTAAGAGAGGGGGCGAGCGACAAAATCACGTTTCACCCAACAATGCCAGTCGGTAAACCCATTAGGTCAGCCGTTGTATTGAAAGCTGAAAAATCTCCAAGACTGAGTGATTTTCATTTGTCAAACGAAGCATTCTCAAATATCGTTTCAAAACCATTTCATATTGAGGGGTTAAAGCTTTTCATAGAACAGGGTGGTTTCCTAAAGAAGGGTTAATGTGTTGGGATGAGGGTTATTGCACATTTCCTAAAGAAGGGTTAATGTGTTGGGATGAGGGATTATTGCACATCAATAAAAAATCTCCGCTTCAGGCAACGTTATATTCCAATTACTGACCCTCAAGACGGCTAATCAACTGCGCAAAGCAGCAAACTGCAAAAGCAGCATAGATGTCAGGATTCGGCACTATCCGGTGTGATATGAACGTGAGGTGAGGACTTGGGGATCGAAAACAAACTGGTACGCGATTTCCACCTGTCTTTGGTGCTCAACTTAGACATACGTCTGCTTTTCACGGCCACCAACTCCTTCAATGTACCGTGTGATCGCTTGTCGGCTTATACTTCAGTATACGAACAAAAGACTATGAGTATTTCAAACAAATTAAATTAAAACAAGCAGTATCTTTAAAAAATGAAATACGCTTTTCTTTGTGTTGTGGCCACCCAAACGATAAGCCAAACCCGGGTATCTATCATGTACGGAGAACCCTTGGATCCATTTTCCCACCTGGAAATAAGGCTGTATTCGCAATGTCTAGAAGGGACTGTAAATCTTGAAAACAATTTCTGTCACTCTCTTTCTTACATATGTGCTGGTCAGAAACCTCTTGCTGACACGAAGTCTGCCTCTGTGTACCTAACTGTGCAGTTGGTGGAGCGCAATGTCTTCCAGAATCTATGATCACCAACTCACGCGTCTTTGCACACATATACTTAGTGTGAACTGGTACTGAATTTCGATTCCTGTGAACAAAACCGCCATTCGCACTTGGGTAAAGCCGTCCGAAAGATTCCGGTATTGAATGCATCACATGGTCAATCATCAAGCTATGCCCCACATCACAGACCTGTTCATTTGTAGTGACCCTAAATCCACAGAACAGTCGCTTTTGTTTCTGTATGTGCAGCTGGTTTCGGAACATCGATCCGGTGCGAGGCTTTCAGTGTGATACAAAGCACAAATGTGGTTCTATGAGAACCTGTGTCATCCTGGAGATCTAACATGACCATTGGAGGTACGGCAAACTTTCATTGGTTGCCTTAAAAACGGTAAACACACTCGTGGTTTGTCGGTGGAGATTTCCTTCGCAGTACGTACCACCAGGATTCGAATAAGTTCACCAGACAGACATGTTTATAAAAATGCTCAGTAAAGTGTTCCAAAATATAAGATAAGGATCAAAAGGTTGCGCTATCGCTTGAAGAGAACAACGTACACTGTTGCTGAACACATCGCCTATGATCTAACCCCGCCAAACGAATAAAGTGATTATGTAGTGTCCAAACAATAATATACGCCACGCATAGTTCTAGCTCATCATGGGAACTTGAAGTTCTTACTCCAAGTGGCAGGCCGACTGTTGGTTCGTCCCAACTGCCTCTCAGCTAGAAATCAGATGGAGGTTGTTTTCAAGACTTAGCTCTCCGTTGCCCCAGACACTGACCAAAAACTGCCACATTTTCAGGATGGTTCAAGGCTGCAAGGATCCTGGTTATAAATTAATTTTCTCATAGTTTGACTATTTCAGGAAGGCTAATAGAGAGCAACCAGGTGAAAAAACGAGGTCAAAAGCTGTGGTCAGCTGTGAGAGGAAGCGCTCTGGGTGTAAAGTCACACTTTTTGCTGAAGCCAGCGTGTTAGGGCCAGTGTCTTCACATCTTTATTAGCACAGGTGCTAGGTCACCCAGAATAAACGATCGAACCCTGTCTCGATTATCAGCTGGCTCACACACCGCGAGTCCGTCGTTTCATGCATCTTAAAGCTGATCAGGTTAATGATGGCACGCAGAACCACTACTGTTTTGATTCGAAATCGGTAGAAACTCCATAGTCATGGTTAATTTATCCAGAGAGCGCTCGTTAAACATGGCTTGATAAGCCAGCCAACAGTACCCAGATGTGCGGTTTTGAAGGAATTCGCATCTTCAGCCCGACTGAGCTAGAAACGAATATTCTCGAGGGAAGAATTTTTGAGGCACCAAATGCTTTCTTGCGCAATCTCACTCGAGGGGATGATGTCCTAATACCCAGAAAACTCCTGTCTCTCAGATTGGCTGTTTTACTCTCAAACAGAGACAAAGGCGAGCATACTGTACATCCTTGGTCCGGACTTGTCGGTGAACAGGCACACCAAACGACTTACATGATAGTAAATCTCACCACATTGTTGACAGCTTTCTGAATGGGCTGCATTCGTGCTGAAAGACCTATTCAGAAAAATCCCAGCGACAAACTACATTGTTTTCTAGTTAGTAATTGCGTTTAACTGAATGAAGGAAATACAGCTCGTGTTGACCTAGTTGACGGAAATGAAGGAAAGCCGAGGGTCGTCATGTTGCGCCGGGATGTGTTCATCATTGACACAACCATGGATATTAAGATCTCTTAATGCATTCACTCCTTTCTTCGCTTACTTCATTATCCTTGCTGGGAAAGTGCGTGACACCATTATTCCAAAAGGAAATACTCTCATCGGGCTACCCCAAAAATGTCTCCTCAAAAACCGAACAACTGACGGGTTTGTGCTGGTTTATGCCATGTCTGTGTCAAGGGCTCACATAAGTTATGGCTGGTCCACTAAGTAGTTGAGGTTCTTAATCCAACTTACTTACAACATTCTAATACACGTAAGGGATTTGGTGAACAATTGTATCCTGTGAAGAAAAAGTAAATAAACCTACCTTTAGCCTTTGAGGATCGTTGTATGAGCTACCACCGACAGGATAGTTGTTGTCATTAACTAGATTTGCTTGAATCACACGTTCGCGCGGTTGGATAGTAGACTGACAACGAAAAATAAGTGGATTTCTAAATCAATGCACAAAACCGTATCTAGACGAATGAAGCTATTTGTCCATAAGCATAGAAGAGACCAGGTGAGTAGGTCTACGTTCTTTCAACGTCTTTTGGTTCTAGGGTTTTTTTACTGAGTCAGCTCTGCCGAGCTTTTCTCCGTTTCAGCTTGTCTGTTCTCCTGGTTATAGGGGTTTGGGGGCATATACCATAAAATATCACATCATATTAAGCCTGTTATTAGCCTACTGACGCCTTCCCGAATTCTCTTATTGTGGTTAGGCTTTGAATGGCATCATAAAAAGTTTATAAACATTCCTTCAGCTTGACCCAAAGGCTTCCAGTACATCTTTTATCAGTGCAAACTAATCAATCATAGTGGGCGTTGAACGATATAGGCCAGTTGAAACGCACCGTATGTGGACATATTTATAAATGTGAACATCTCCCAGAAAAAAGCTAACCAAAGCTACTCGCAGTAAATTGCTCTCTCCGCAATTTTCTATAGAAGGATCACTTCAGCAAAACACCCAGAACGCAATGCAAGTACCTAAATCGTTCCTCGCATGCGACACTCTCACATGTTGCAGAATGCCATCGTGGATGCACAATTTCCATGCCTCATGCGCACACTGTGTGACCCAATATTTCATCCACTCCAAAGGGTTTTCTAAGCCTACTCGTTACTGATCGCCACCACTGAGTTGATTAGAAATGAGAGACAATACCTCACTACACTTATAGGTCAGCCAGATCGGCCAACCTGGTTTCACTTTTCAAACTGTTAAGCCATCCATTCAACAGCTGTTTCGATTTACAGATACTCAATTTTTGGTGTTCTTTTCCGTGCCAGTTTAGCCAAGTGAATTAGGAGGTTTGGACTGCGCTACCGCTTCCTCATCATGCCGATCACGTCCAGTGGTTGTGACAACCTTTGCATGTAAGAGACCAACGATTACCATATCACTTTGGAGCACCATTGGACAACCTCTGTTTTGATCACTGATGATGGTACGGATGGGCTGATGATGCTGCCTTTCGGAATGTTGTATATCCTGCACGACGCAGTAACACAAGTACCCCTGTTTTCGCTCCACACCGCTTTGTCGATTTGCTCACGTGGCAGCGCTGCCACATTCACTCAAGGTACGGCACTAACCACCGTTTCTTGGAGCCATACACTATCTAGGTACCCTAAGATGTGGCAAGTCAGATGAGATCCACACCTCTGAATCAATCACTGTGTAAACCAACCTGACATTTCGCCAGGATGAGAGTTTCACAGAGTGGATTTACTTCCATCGCCTAGAAGAAAGCAATTAAACTGGGTAAAATAGTTGCTTGACACCAATAGAAAGTCTCCTTCAACATTGTGTCGGAAAACATAGAATTCTGATTATGGATGACTCGGGAACCGTTTGGAATATTCATTTCTGTCCACTTTTCATGCTGGTTTCCAGCGAAGAGGCAAGGACTAGGTATGCGTCATTCTTGGAGACACCTTCAAAAAGGAAAATCCTCTTCCAATAAAAGGTTAACGACAACGTATTCCGACAGCTTCAAGCCCTTAAAAAGTGAAAACCTAAGGGAGATGTCAAACGCTTCCTTCTGGTCCCTTCGGAGGATTACTGTACCTGAGCATCCAAAGTTTAAGTATACACTGCAGAACGACAGTGCTACTAGTTATCGTGAGTTGCTGATTCTTAAGGCGATCTATAAACCGGCAACTTCAAACTCAGTTACCAGTCCAATGAAGAGAAAAAGTTCAACTAAAAATCGGCTAGTGCAAAATTTTCGGTGATCGTCAAGTGTTATGGCCCTTTGATGTTCTTTAAAACATAAATACCTGAGTGACTGCGCTACGCTTATCGACCCGTTGATCAATAGCAATTTGGAGAAACTATGAACCGTGACTTTGACCAATGGCGGAACAGAGCAAATTTCAATATCGACCATGCGCCATGATAAAAGAGAACCAAAGATCACAGCCTGAAAAACCCAAATCACCTTTCACATACTAAGTCGTACGGTTCTTCTTGGCACACTTGTATGACTAAGAAACATTTGACGACGTTGATGAACCTAACGGGACATACCGAGACAAGTTGGCGGCTTGCGTTGTTTGCGTTGCTTTGTAATTCTATCGGTTGCGGATGACGCTGCAGTTGTTGCTGCTGCTGTTGTTGCTGTTGATGCTGATGCGCTCTGCACCCTTGTTCCAAACATCTGTATTCGGTCTGTTTTGGTTAGAATATACGAGAGATAGAGGGCTACAATGTTAAAGTGGCAGAGCTTTGTGGCGTTATAAACCGTAGTCACTAAATGACTGGATATAAACCCAATAAACGCACTGATGGCGTGATGTTCCAACAAAATTTTTAAACTTAGCAAGTTGGACAAACCACCGACAGTTCTTCTGTATTCCTGGGGATGAGCTTTTTTTTTACACAAGTCGTTCTTCTCGGGTTATTTAAGGCTTTACTTGTTTCTGCTTTATGTTTGCTCTGGGTGGAGCTATTTCTGTACCTATCAATAACCAACGCTGTCTAGACTCGTGAACTTACGACTACTTTGTTTTACATAGCTAGGACGAATAGAAAAAGCAGTCGTTCTTTCCAACTCTCCGTTAACTATTTATCAGGTTCTCTAACGGGATAAGTAAAAGTTAGGAACGACGCACTTGTCCACAAGCAATCAATCTGCCTGAAAAAAGTGTCACACACGGTGAACCAAGAAAGTGAATACAAGCTAAAACTAACAGTCTATGTGGAGAAGAATAGTGACAAGAACTTTACCCGATTGTTCTGCGATTCACAAAAATAACATCACATTCTTTATCCGTCAGGTTGCATCCACAAGTCATTAGAACGGAATCAACCTTCAGGATTTCTCTCTGTCTAGGATAACTGGCTGAAACCAATGCACCATCAGTTGGTTCCACGGTTTCGGCATTTACCAAAACCGTGGAACCAAATGATGATGCATTAATGACCGTTCTGACCTGACGTCTTGGATGGTTGGCCTTCTTGAACCACTTCCATCCCCACACACAAGTTATCAGCACACCAGAATCGGCACACCAATTCAGTTATTGTTTATTGCACCACACGCACAATTTTGTACTCAAGGACAACACAGGATGGAAACTCGGGATCTAAGTCTACCTGATGACCCTCTAGAAAGCTAAAATTGGTTTTATACTGCCCAGAGATGTTAATGACTTCATGATTAGTGTTGAAGATTACCACGTGTTATTTAGCAGGCTTTTGGTCACACACAAAACCATGTCTTCCTAGCATTAAAAAGGGAACTGGACAGTAGTTGTAAAATAGTGCATAAATCCCAGTGTATCACAGTGTCGCCAAAGGTTTATCAGATGTACCTCTCTCAACACTCTGTCGTGGGTCAAATTTTCACTGTACTTTAGAAACAGCACTCAAGTGCGCCTAAGATCCCGGTAACCTATAGGTAACGTTTGATTCTTAGTTCAACCCGGAAGAAAACCAAAATCTAACACACAATATGCACGATTGGAGGCACCCATGGAAGCCACCAGACGACCGAAGTTTGTTTGTGACTGGTGCTCTTGGCTAGTACACCATAAATTTGGGTGATACCGGAAATCGCCGGCAAAGGCTGTGTACTTCACGGGTACATTGCCGAAGTTACATGGGCGAATCGACCGTGGAGTCAAGTAAGTGGCGTCAGTATCAGACAACTTTACAGAACTGAACCGTTCATGAGTAGACTCAACTTCAGAGTTAGCTGGTTATGGAGTCGAGTTCTATTCGCCATGCAAACAGCCATGGACTGGATCGTACCGGTTGTGAAAAATTCATAAGTACAAGTTACATGACTTTGAAGGCACTATCTTTGTCTTTGACATGACCAGTTTTGGCCGGCTGACGCGATCCCACTTGAGCTTAGTTTCTCACAACTACCACGACGTGATTGTGCCCTCTCAACTTGTTCGACAAACTCTCTGTGACATGACCGACTTATGATGAAGGAGTACACAGAAGTAGGTGGTCGAGCTGTCTTTCTGTCACACTGTATTCTGAACAGTGCACCATGGGCATCAACGCACATGGTCGGAATGAAAACGCGTTGGGATACTCGTAACTCGGTAACTGACCAGGCGGCTCTTGATCTGTTAGCAGAGCATATGCTTAGTCAACATTCAGAGAGACATCATTATGAGTTTATGTGGGTAGCTTCTCTTTTCGTACTTTAGACTATACATAGTCTCTAACGAATATTCCTGATTTCCAACGTCAATGGGTGTTTATAGATAGTCATAACTCGCGTTTTGTTTGGTCCGTTCACAATCTTTCATGTGCCTGAACGGCTCAGTAAATACCAACTCTTTCATTCAATCAAAAAATGAACGAATAATAAAAAAGAATGGTATCTAATGCGTAAATCAGACGCAAGGCACATTAAAACGGCTACAGAAAGTATCACATCACGACCGGACTGATGGAACTTCCAGCTGGTTGATTGTGTATCAGAGGTCTCGTGCCCTATGTTAATCGTGAATGCGAGCAAGAGTGAGTGAAGTGAGCCCGTCTGACCTAAACCAGCAACTATAAACATGTTTAACCAATAGCTTGCAGCTTATCCTTGATTTAAACAGTTGTTGAATGCTAAATTTCTAACTCAACTGGTTCCAGTATAAAAGTATTACAGCAAACTAGGTGATATCAGATTGTACAGTTGGTATTATTTGCTGCCATTTTAAGCGGTGATTTTGCTACCATTCTACCACGATATTAAGCAGTTTGCAAGGGAAAAACGAACCTACAGGCTTATGTCATTTAAGATTTATAGTAACATATCGATCTTAGCGGATTTCACGTCATCGAGTGTACTGTTGGAAACGGAAGGGCTTGTAGCTTATTCCGCACAACTCCGCGTTCCCAGTTTTGTCGCCACATGAACGACCAGCCCATTCATATCAAAAATGTTTGGTAATTAGTGAGAAACTTAGTTGTTTTCGCGAAATACAGTCACTTGCAAACTAAGTTTGTATGAACTAGAGACCCATTTGGATCCCAGTCGAATTCCTCAGTTTTGACATCATCCTATTAAGTGTACTCCTCAAGGTTGGCCTTACACAGTGACTAAGCTGCTACAATTTCAGCAAATTATCCTAAAACATTCAGAAGCCGACAGCTTTTTGCCCCTTTTCATATTACTGTATATTGTATGAGGCGCGGTGTGCGAGACGTGAGAATGAAAAAAACTCACCAAACACACCTGATCAAGTGTCAAGTGTAACCGTTGCAATCAAAAATCAATCACGTAAGCCATCGGTTCTGTTCTGACGAAAACATACCGCTGCGATTAATTATTTCACTATACATGAGAAATTCAAATAGTATGTGGGTTTCTAATGTAGGCAACCATAATAAGTACGCACGCAGATGATTATTTATAATGTAAACAAACAAAGGCTATTAACGAGTTTGGTCATCGCCATTTTAAGAATTCTCCTTCTCGCATGCCGGAGCCTGAAGAGGGAAAAAACTTTAAACAGAATGAACAAATCACTGGTGATGCAACTTGGAGACATGAATGTCTAGGTGGAACCTTTTAAGTTTCTGTTATGTCATCAAGTGGAATTTGGAAACGGCTTCATCGTGCCAGGAATCAGGTTACATGGGTTTCAGGAACGGTCGCTATCACTTCCTAATATCTATCCCTTCAGGCTGAGAGCACAATTCAGCTGGTCGATTGGACCACACCTCAAACGCAACCTATATATGGATAGAGGCTTGCTGAAACAAGAAATTTTAAGAAATAGAATAGGCTCTTGCGGCGCGCAATACACCGAAACTGTTCCAACTAAGTAGAAGAAAAGGACCTTTGATTAGAAACCCAACAGATAATAAAGACCCGCGTTTAGGTAACTAGGCGGATATTTACAACAACAAGTTAGTTGGCTCCAGTCAACCTGCTCGTTTTGATACGTGGGTTATGAGTTTAGGTCTTCATTGGCTTCTGAAGTAGTATATGACTTACTGCTTTGAAGCATCACCAGGCTACTGGGACAGATGAGTTTCCTTGGCGATGCTCAAAGACGGGGGAGAATCTGTATATTCTGTGTTAAGTAGGCTATTTATACCTACTTTGGAATATGGACGTGTTCCAGAGAATCAGAACTTATCAATGGTCGTAAACGGGCTCGAAATAAGCGCTCAAACCGACTGTTTCAAAAATAGGGTCTCACACCTGTCGTGACACAGGCTTCCCGTATATTGCAATGCGTTTCTTCGGCATGTGAGAAGCTGGTCTGATAGCATCGCGCCGGAGTTCTGTCCGATAGGGGATGCTTTGAGCATGTCTACATTACGTCAAACGTTTGCGTAACGTCAGCCATACGGTCGGCCGGGAATCGCAATTTACCTGGACTCCAAACGAGCCCACCACTGTGTGGATAGGTTAAATTATTTAGGTTTTCATGGGCTACAGGAAGGATATACTTCACCTATTCCCACAGCTCCTTTGGTGTGAATGTAAATTTTAACTATCCAAAAGCTTCCTCACCACTAGTGGAGTTCATCAGAGTTGTCTCTTTCCCCGTTTTGTCAAAGATGTCAGAATGGACTGCACACTCCAAAGGAACATGCATGCAGGTATTGAAATCACGTCTGGAGGATAACTGATAGACTAGACTTTGTGGAAAACGCATTTTCACTGTTTGACGGAGGCAGCTCCGTGTTTCAGCGTGCGTTTTTCATCTTCAATTTGTGATGCCTCATTCATGAATCGTCAACGCTCTTTTGTGCTTGTGAAACTTCAGAATGCGCAGTTGGATTGGGCTGTGTGTCTTGATAGCTGCATAATCCAATAATATTCCGTAGCTACTGAAGTCAATGCACACAGTATCAAAGAGCAGTAAGCGTTCGCCTAATTGCATCATTCATGATATCGAAATCGAATGTTTGTGAAGCTAGAGGTCAGTGAGTACAATGCGTGTGTACGAGCGGTTCTACTGTAGGGTTGTGAGTCTTAGCCCTCCAACCAAGAGTCGCAAACATTTTCAATTTTTTGATCACCGGTGTCCCTGTGGCACATCAACTGTTAGCTGGCTGCAGCAAGCATGGAACACAGTACGGCGTAAGTGGGTACGAATCCGAGTCTTTAGGGCGGCAGGCTAAACTTACCAAGTTGGGATGTTTGGACGATGTACTACGTATATCCTAGCACCGTCTACCTAAAACAGCGTTCCAGGCCATTTTTGGAGAAACGTTCGCGAAAGTCAGGCAATAGCATCTAAACGTGGAGTAAAAGTGGCTACAGTCTAGCTAAGTACCGTGAGATCTTCGCACCTTCTTGGTTGGGGGCTATTTAATCCTGCTTGCATGTGTTAAGAAGCCCTGCAGGACATGACCCGCAACCGATCCAATTTGCACGCATGCTGTGTTCTCCTAGCCGGACTGCATAGTTAAAGCATGTCTGTCATTGTACGCTAGGCCCAGGTTGCATGAAATTCGGAGAGCAAACTTGGTCAGTCCCTCTTGTGGTACCTTCCTTCAACTTAATACACAGATGTATTCATTTTAAAGGTGCCCAGAGGCTTGAACACCTTATCCTTGGTTCCTTTCTCTGATGAATTAAGGCCTACTTTCACCAGGCACCAAAGCTTCCCCTCAATTTTCACTGTTAACTGGTGGTTTTCGCCTGTATGAAAGTTTATCACTAATGTGAAGTATAACTGGTGTATTGCTCTCGCTGATGTTGATGCTTGTATGGGATCCCATCTTGGAGTTGACACGCAGAGTACTCATCCTTGAAACATTATACACCTCATGGATGCCATCATTTCCTTATTTCTCCCAGCCGACAGCAGCGAGTGCCGGATGACCAGGATCATGATGTGCATATTCTTATTGTTTCCTATGCTGCGTACTGCGCAACAACCAGCCACAGGAGGATTATGTTCTATAGTGGTGATAATATACGGAGAGTATAATAAGCGTACAACAACAATTGAGCATACCTGGTACTCTTTGAAAACTCTGTCATCAATGCTGAGTTTATGTTCCTCAGTTTCTTTGAGAATCACGATTTTGCATTCGCTTGAGTCATCCGGCGACTGGATAGCTGCAGCCTGCAAAAAATGACGTTTACCTCCCACAGAGTAAGTGCGTAATATTTAATATAGGGGACAAAAAATGACGAATATCATCGGTCCGTAAATACAAGCGAATTTTCGGCAGGACTTCTGGGAATAATGAAATTGTTTCTTGGAATTGTGGGTGGATTTTGAAAGTTCAATGAAGATTTCGTCCTGTAAGTGAAGCCAGTCTGTGCCGAAAGCCTCAGGCACTGTACAGCTGATTCGATCTTCGTAAGAATTTTCAGCAGTGCGCAACCCAGAAAACTCTATGATTATTGGAACCCGAGACCTTCCGGCTAACATTCTGAACACTGAGCCGTTTGGCCTCGAGTGGCTGATCAGCGGTGCTATAAAGTAACACACAGGCAGGATATGACACTACTGATCCAGCAGTCATGAAATCAACGTCACTCGCTTACCTGCTGACAACTCATCGTTCAATCACGGAATACACATCACGTATTTACTTCCTCCCGGAGTAACGACTTCTCAGATGGGAGATTTGCTCGTAGTCATTATCTTTTTTGAGCTGCTTGCAGATTCTTGGCACTATGAGGATGCTGACAGAAACCGTTGAGCAGATGTGCTGAGTAGTATGTTTTCCACAACGCTATATTCTTCGGAAACTTGGTGAACTTCAGCGGCCCAAGGAAGTTTCGACGTAATTGAAGCTGGATTTGGACTTCTATTGGGACAAACTGCGGACAGTTGCTTATTCGTAAACGCTTCTTGCCTCCATGCTGGATCAGGATAAGCACTAAAGTGGGAAGTATGGGATGATTCCACTCCACAGTAACAAAGGAGTGCACCGTGTTCAGTCATTCTTATTGATATATCAACCACTAAAGTAACCCCAGAATTCGACCTGACTTTCGTTGTATTTTTCACCGGCCCAGTGGAGGGATTTAGCATTGATCAAAAGAGCCGTTTTTCAAAGACACCGAATGGATCAGCTGGTAAGGTGGGTAGGCGAGCAAGCACTACTGATAAGGATTTGGAGCACACTGAAGCACATACAGGTATGGTAACAGATAATCTGTTTGGTGATAAACGACGGATCGCAACGAAACGATGGTACGGTCATAAAAGCATAAACATAAGTCTCGTGAAAGTCTGATGCAGTTAGTTCCACAAAATTTTTGTCCAGTATTGATAGAAAGAGATTTTGGGCCCAAACTGGGCAAGCCAGTTTTCATTGTGTCCATATAGTGGCCCTTTCCGAGGACGTGTGGGTAACGTAGAATGACTGGTGCAATACATTCCTTCTTTTTGGCCTGTTTCACGCCTCCTAGGGATTTTCTGCAGTCGTATGGTGTCATAAGCGCGCATCGGGGAATAAAACTTGTAGCCTTTCGACCTTCAAGAAATGTGTGGTTGTGGAATATTCCAAGCCTTTGAGCTAAAGACCGGAAAGCCGTCGGCCTGAAAGAACGAAGCCAATGGCCCCTTTTGTAATGTACTACTCATAAGGTTACTAAAAATCCGTTGACAGCCCACGAACGGTTTTGCCCTTTTTGGGGTTCATCAGGTAGGCGCAATCCCCGGGTTTCCGTCAACCTTATGAGAACATCATAAACGAGAGATTCAGCTGGGTTCCAGGTGAGTCTCTCGAAAAAAAAAACAAATTAGTTTGCAAATGAGTGTATATTCTCCAAATGACCCCCTATTTAGTCAGTTTTGCCTTCAATTGAAATATCGATGGCCTTTGTACCTACTCTGTGAGGTACTGCATCAGTTGACCTGAACTTAGAGTCGTGAAATGAAACAATTCCAGGAAAGGATAGGAGATGTTGAGTGCGTGGGAGGATGAAGGATGGTCAGGGTCGGAAATGTATCGGAACGTAGCCAAACTTTTCAAGCTGTTGTGGGTAAGCTAGGGATCAGCATAATTCGGATGGGTGCCAAAACAAAAGAATACGAAGTAGCAAGTGTCTGAGGAATTCTACTGATAATTTGAAAGTACCATACTCAGAAAAATGAAGGCATTTGGTTCATCTCGGTTCGCAACACTGCAGGCTGCCACCTGTAAGCGATCACTATCATTGTCAGACTTTTCTGCAACCGTATAAGTCGTGTACATTCTCAAATGTGTCGCCTCTAACATTCTGTTATCTGACCTCGCGCCCTCTTTCAAAGCCCTGGCGGTTGACATCCCGACTTTTCAGTCCTGTTAAGCATAGCAGACCCCCAAAACAGATTGACGTGCGCATTATGCGAGAGCTATTTGGAAGACCTTAAGCAAAAAAATCATTGCGTAATAGGCAGCCATCGCATGATTCACATTCCATCTCCGAGTAAATTTTTCTACCACATAAAACGTGGATGTTGCACGCTTCTCTCACCTCAACACCCCATAACTCTAGATTCCTATCAGGATACCTAGGGAGGCTTTTCAAGTAATCCAAAAAACTCCATAGAGGGAAAAAGTGCGGTCTATATCTTGTGCTTATCCAGTTGAATCCGTCCAGCGAACCGTGACATTTAACGACAAAAATGTTTCACCCTTTCTTCTTGCACGAAATATCCCGTCGCGGTTTTAACCCCGCCTTACATACACAAAACTCGTATAACATTGGACCCGTTGTGAACCAATTGGCATTTTCTGCCTGAAGCATCAAACGTCTACCCTGTTGATTTTCGTGTTCGGACAACTGTTCTTTTCTACGGAAGCCGCCCCTGTCAAATGAAATAGTTCATATTCAAGTAGGTTCCGAACCCAGCAGAAGTGCTTAGACCAACCAAAACATTGATGTTCCAGTTATCCACATCCAACTCACTACCGTTTCTGGTCAACAGCACTGGCACGGTTCTAGATAGAAAAAGAAAGCACATGCTCAACTGAGTTAATGAAATTTTGAGCGTCTTAGGCTCGCTGAGACACACTTCGGGAGGAGTACCAGTATACTACTCGGAAAAACCAACTTGGGACAACTAATAGTAATTTTGTAGGATGAACTAGATCTAAAACAGCGCGACCTCAAGTTATTGTCCACTTTTCAACTTTACTTTCTTCGGTAGTATGTGGGCCCTTATTGGCCTATCACTGACAGAAAAGCCTTTTTTCAGCTACGTTGACTACTGTAACATGTATGACCACGTAAAGATGACTTTCACACTCATGTCGTCCAGATTTCAGGAATGACCACAATTGATGGGAGGTCCTGACATAAAATGAGAGGAGAGTTTTTCACTGCCACATAATGGAGACAACTGAAAATAATAACGCCTGCTTTTGGCCATCGTTTCTGCTTAATAAAATCCAAATTTATAGTAGGTAACAACAGCACAGACTATTGCGATCGAACGATACGAAAGCCAATTATGTCAGGAGACATTCAGAAATTGTCGCCTGAGTTCAACACTTCAAGTATTGTCAAGCAAGGCTGTATTCTTTTACCCTTCCTCTCCAACTTCGTCAGCAGCTGTATCAATCCCGGTGGTGATATTTGCATCCGGATTGGGATACCAGAGTGGCTTTTGTGAAAGTGCGTCACCTGTGGCGTAGGTGTGACATCAGCTTATCCGTCAAGGGTCGAGTTTACAAAGCTGCGGTGCGCCCCATATTACTATACAGATCAGAACCCTGTCCGCTGCGCGCCGAGAACGTCAAAAGCCTTTCAGTGTTTGACCATCCATGTCTTCGGTGCATTGCCCGAGTCTGATGAGAATATCGACGGAAAAGTCTTTGGAAAGTATTCTCCTGAGCTCTTTACCAAAACCGATGTATTTTAGGACTGCTAGTTGTTACCATACCTTTTCGTAATCGAATTAACTGTCATCTACCTCTAGCGTGGAGCTCCTTCCATAGAAAAACGCTGAAGACCTGGATTTTACTGACGAAATCACGGTACTTGTTTCCGGTGCTATTCCCATGCAAAATACACGGAACAGCGTTAAGTTACCTTCCAAGTGCACAATGCTTTTACAAGATTGGACGGGTGGAACACCAAATTCGGTCAAAAGATCGAAACTGCCAGGGTTAGTTGACAGGTTTACTTTTTCGGGTAGCGGCATCATATAGGATGACAGAATTACCAAGGAGCGAATGCCAGATTCACTAAAGACTGATCTGCTATTAATCAACGCAGGCACCACCAGGGTGGAAGTGAGACTGGCTTGTCCGTGAAAGACAGGAGCTACAACACTACAGTACGTCCGTTGTATGCTAAAAATGAAAGCATATTGCTTGACTTCGATCATCGGTGTCTTCGGTGCATTGCACGTGTATCGTGTGAGCATTACACTATGGTTAATGAAGTGCGATTCATGAATTCGGCGACAAATCAGCTGTCTATCCCACTAGTTAGTTGATTCTGCTGTACCAAGTGCTTTTCATTATAGACTGGCTTATTTACAGGAGGAAATATCTATTAAATAGGTATATTTATGCATCCAACTAGACTAATGTGGTATCGCATAAAGCACGAAGTGCATACGCCGGACCCAATTTGATCTGCCTTAAGTGAGCAATTGAAAATAAAACTTGTCTCACGAGAAGGCTTCACCTGTAAGATAAATGATTAGATATAAGTTGGTGATCGCTTCAAACGTCCAACCCCAATCAGACACAAAATAACAGCTGTGTAACATATGTTGATTTTTCGGTAGATAGTGTGGTTCGACATAGTTTTCGAACGTTGATTCCTTTTGACTACATTTGTCGCTGTTTACATCAACTTCAATGCTACGGTGGTTGACACAAAGCGAATGAGTTTCACTTAGTGTTTACAAGTCAACGACACAAATAATTACATTCGTATCTTGCGATTGCATTGCGACGTTGAGAACAAGGTTTCTGAGTTTCATTAGCCTAGTCGCCATGAAAGAACTACACAGCAGATATGCTGATATTTCTACCGAGTTTGAGCTACCCAAGCTAAATAGATAAAATCAAACTTCATTTTAAAGGACAACAAAAGTCCTATTCGCTCGAACAGGCTCCGGCACCATCTAACCAGTCGGAGTACGCTGAAGTGTTTCTCAAATTTCCAAATGGCCGTGGTCTTCACGTCATCCTTTCTATGTAGATACCGATTTTAAGGATAAAAAGGCAGGCCCCTTTCGTTTTGGGCGACGACATTCTATTGACAGGTTGAACAAGGGGTATGTCAGTACGTCCACTTTGTAATACTATCACCATCGGTTACCGGCGTCTTTTATCCAAAGATGGAATCAAATCAGTCGAACAGTCTGGTGGACCTCCGGGTGCATTGGAGCGTTGTTTTGGTCAAGACCTACCTCTAAGCACTTTGCTCCTCTGCCGACAAAACGAATGCACATGTAAAAACGTGTAGGTAAACGGTCGTTTTTTGCTATTCACAGTGTTGTAGTGCAGAGCCAGAGAATGCTGCTCGTGATTCCATGTGTCTAATTTGGGACGAGTGCACTCTACGCGGTCTATGAGACTGTTTGTCCTGAGTGACGCAAAAACACGGAACTTGAGCACTGCAGTCCGTCGTCACACAGTTAGGAAATATCCATAAAACTCAACGTCACTCACCCGTAGCGCACAACCAGACGCCAAGGCTTCATCTCCATTCATTGTCATTTGGCCGGCTATTCCAAAAACCTTTTGTACAGAATCCTTTATTGCAGGTATCCGAACACCTCCCCCAACTAACTCAACCACTTCTACATCGAACATAGAATTTGATACAGATTTTCTCAGGGTATTTTCAAATCGCTTCAACAATTGTTCAGACGCTTTCTGAGTGGAGCGGAATTAAATGAGAACCGCGTTACCTCAAACATTTGCCTGTCCATTTTGACGTTCACCGAGCGTTCTCCTGGAAGGGAATCTACAGTGATGGTCACTGGTTTCTTGTGAAGTCCCATTCGTTTTTTCGCTTCCTCGCATTCCCGAAGAACTCTAATTCTTGTCACAGCATCCACCTCCATCTATTTTTAAAGTTACGGTGTACCTTGGGAACTTGCCAGAAATGGATGGTTAGCTACCAAGTGATTGTAAATGGCATTGTCGAAGTCTCTGCCACCCAAACAAGGATCGGAGGAATGTGCACATACGACTATTCTACGTTTGTTTATTTTGCAGACAGCTATTTGTGTGCACGAATATCCGACAATCACGAAAGCCACAGTGACAAATTGATCTGAACGCTCTGGAACCTGCCGGCTAGAATGCGCGTAATTAATCGCCACTGGAAAGGACAATAACGGATGCGGATTATGTAGAGATGTACTTGCCCGCATAGGTATCTTCAAGTAATTCCAAACAATTGATGCCAGCTATTTCAGCAGCATCATAGATAGCTGCACGTTGTTCTTCGTCGTAAAATTCGGGTACATTTATCACGAAGTTGTTAACTGATTCACCAGAGGCATCATCAGCAACAGATTTCAGCTTCCTCAACACCATGGCTAACAGCTGCTCAGGTAACAAATTGTACGACTTAGCGCCAAATTCGATTGCAATATGCGCATTTCCCCCAACACCACTCACAATTTTATATGGATATTGAAGGCTCAATGCACTGGCTTTCGAATATGGTTTACGCAAAAATTGCATGTAGTCAAAAATTGTGTTCTCAAAGTTGATGTCTTGGTTTGCCTTGGCATCACTTCCGCTATACTGCATAGAACTGTCAAAAAGCACGAAATTACTGATTACTGAATAAGTGACAGTGTGAGGAACCCACGGTATTTTTCTGTTGCCATATTCGTCTTCAACCGCATCCACCACTTTTCGACGGACCGTAGCGACGCAGCAGTTCCAGCTGCCAACATCAACTCCAACTGCTGCTGTCGGTAGCGAAGGTGTTGACTTCATTGATTAGCACGCTGAAACCCCAGGCGAGAGTGGCTACTCGATCCAGAACTAACACAAGGAGTAGTTCATGTGGATAGTTTTGTTGCTGAAGCCTGTGATCACCGACATTCGCTCTCTGCGTGTGCGTTGACATCGATTGGTCTGCAGCCAGGAGTGCACAACGATTGGCTGGAAATTTACGCCAACCCGTGAATCGTTTATTCCATTGGTTGATTTTTTCGGTCGCAAAGTGGACTACATGTATCAAATGACAGTTATGGGCTTAGGGGCCTCAGGATTGATGAGTTGAAAATAGTGGTTGCAAATGTACGCTTCAACGAGGGTAGAATATATTGACGGCTCAACTGTTAGTGCGCACAGGGAAACAGGTTGCACGTCGGAACGATCTGGATAGGTTATGTGCCTTAACTGGCTATTACACAGAAGATCCGCTGCGTTTCTTGGCACGCGAAATTGTTCATACACTTGGATTAGACACCGGAACATGGGAAATCGAATTCAGCATTTGCAAAATGAAGTATGTTATGCTTTCCAGGCCTTCAGCTCCGCAAACAAGACACAAATGTTTGGAAGGTAGCTGGACTCAGTTTTTGGCGATTGTACCATCCAGCTTGAGGTATATGCTTGTATTCCTGATGACCTTCTTGTCAGATTTTCTGAAAATGGAGGTGTATTCCAGTTCCAGGAATGCTTGACTTTGCTTACTCCCTTCCACTATCAGTGTAACACATATGGATAGATCTTTTTGTGTTCTTGTAGGAGATTTGAACAGGTCTCAACGATTTAACCTGAGTTTTGGAACATACAAATACTTGTTAATTACTCCACACCACCGGATACCCGACTGAGTATGAATTTATTCGTAGTATGAGGAAAGTTGACAGCTTTTCTTGGTTTGAAGCACCGTATGGCTTCTTCGTCCCTATTGGGAATCAACAGCAGTGAGTATCTTATGTTTCACTTGCAGGACAATCTCTCCATTGAAAAATTCGCAAATCTCATCGCGCTGTTAATTCCTCCACACCACCGGATACCCGACTGAGTATGAATTTATTCGTAGTATGAGGAAAGTTGACAGCTTTTCTTGGTTTGAAGCACCGTATGGCTTCTTCGTCCCTATTGGGAATCAACAGCAGTGAGCATCTTATGTTTCACTTGCAGGACAATCTCTCCATTGAAAAATTCGCAAATCTCATCGCGCCGCCGATAACCTATTAATAGCTCAGAAGTAAGGATCTTCACGTAACGAGTGGGTCTCCCATCTGAGTTGTCACCCGAGGAGACACAACACGTGACCACATGATATGGATTCCATGACTGAAGAATGAATGGCGCTGTATCTTCTCTAGGCGGGAGTTAGTCACACTGTTAATCAACCACTCGTGGCAGAACGATGAAGTGTTCAACCAGTAGCAGGGTGGTCAAAGTTTCGTCACTCACTGGAGTTTCGTGCGATACGCACTGCCGCTCCCAACAAAGATGAAACGGCTGTACAGTACTTCTCGGCGTTTCGGTACAGATTGCCTTCACTTTCAAAACGGACTCTCAATTGAGCAATATAGATAACTTCGCTACTAACAGCCGCGCTCGACTTGGCTCTGTTGATAACCGTATTTTGAGTGTGGCCCCTAAGACATCATCAGAGCGCTAGTGTGCAGAAAGCTCCACATAATTTTAGAAGCTGCTCCTGAGAGGATAACTTGACGAGGAAAATGAATTCTACTGCTTCTTCTTCTATCTTCCATGACGCTGATCTTTCGGCATAAAGTCAGCATCTGACTCACTGCCTTCAGCTAGGTTACCCATTTGAGGCCATCCACATAAGCGCTAACACGATTTAGACAGCTATGGAAGAGGAAATTTCACAGACACAAGAGGAGTTTACTGGTCATCTAACCTGACAAAAAAAGCCACCGCGTCTCGGCAACAGCTGTGAAACGTGATGTGTTATAAATAAACCGTGTGACGGGATAAAAGTTGTCATCCCTGGGGCTTCCACTCAACATACTCAACCGGAATTTTTGCGGGCGGGTCACGCCCATCGATTGCATTCGCCACCACGAATGTCACGGATATCACCATATCAGAATAGTGTTATAGGAGAATGCGCCAAGTGGATTCAGATGAACGTTGTGTTCTTGATCATCTATCGTCCTTCTGCTAACATCCTTATCGAGCTAATATCTCTGCTACTTATACACTCATTCGCATACCACTTTGGTTTCGATGGGAGACTCGCCTAAGACCCAGCTGAATCATCTATTTATGACGTCCCGCTCCACATGAATGTTCTGCACCAGGTCGCCTCATGTTTCAGTTGGTAGGATATTCGAGGTATAGCAATACATTATAAAGACGTAACACACCACTCACAAGGCTTCTGTCGAAGAATTTTCAGAAAACCTATGAGTAGTATCACCCCTAAAAAATGTGTCTTCTGTTTTCTGGTGAATGTAAACATCCATATTATTGTTGAGTGACAAAGATACAGGCGATGCCGTGGAAGGAGATGAATTTGACCTAACCACTTGTACACAAAGTAATGTCGTACGCCTGTTATCCACTAATACTGACGCAAGATAATTACCTCAGGCTATCAGCCACACAGGCAGTGAACAAAGTATGGCGAAGCTAAAAGAAGACTACCTCCTGTACCTCATCATTCAAAAGCGTGGGTGGCCGTCTCTTCGTTGTATACGAACAGCGGTGTCCACCAGGGTAGCCAATGCCCCCTTTCCTCTCCTTGTACCTAATGGCACTCTCGAAGCAGCTGTCCGTTGGCTTTCCAAACCTCCCCCTCTTGGTGTGAACAAAAATCGATTCTAAGCGATTCGTTACTTTGACAAGAGTACATCCAAACTACAGGTGCGGAGTACGAGCCAGGTTTGCGTATGCAGAAGAGTTTAAGGCTAATTCAGTATAAAATTAAGAGTTGGTTGGGACTATGGTGGAATGCCGTCGGGATGGATAGGGATTGTTCTAGGTTGCTCATCGGTTACCGTCACCTGTCGAATGCTGATCAAACATACAGTTCGATACGTTTGTGATCAGGCGAGCAAATGACACCAATTCGCTTGACATAAACTAGCCTAACTGACTGGGTTGATCTGGTTACGTAGACCCGCGGTGATAAGTAAATCAAGCGTTCATTAATTTTCCTTCCTTACCGATTGACTGAATGCACTGGTTGTTCACAAGCTAGTCTGCTGACCACGTCTGTTCATGACTTGACTCTGGTTAATCCGACAATGCACGCTTGCTGTAGTAAATGGAAGAGTTAACATTTCAAAGTTGCTGGAGCAAAAGACACATATGCAGGCACAAACATAGATCAGGAATTTCGCCTGTGTGTGTGGTGAACAGTATTTAGCCGATGAAACTCAGCTGATACACAGATATCGGCCGATTGGTGAAACAAAATTTTCCAGCACCTCGAACGACAATCCGGCAACTGTCCTAGTGATTGCGGGATATGTAGTGTTCACGCCTACATCACTCTCGTTTGAACAGTCGTTCACCCGTACAGGTGCAATCATTCTAGTGAGTCTATACTCAAAGACTCGAGTTTCACTCTTATTAGGGCTCATCAGCAGTGCGTGTCTTTGGCCGCGCCGGAGTTTTAAAATTCGGACATCTGATAAGCGAAGCGAGCGTGTTGTCACTACTTCGCCAGTGCACGCTGGACTCACAGCACGGACAAGGATATGAACTACCAATGAGCTACTACTAATGTTCCCCCCATTTTGAATGAACTCACCAGAATGGTCGCACCAGGACAGGAGGACCACTTTTCAAACGACAGTGACGTGAGCACGAATTCTACAAAGTGCGAAACCACCTATAGTTTCAACCCGTAAGCTGCTTGAATATTTATCCAGAACGCCTACTCAGAGCAAATTAGTAGTCCACCAAAGCTTTCCCCCGAGCAAGCCCAACAGAATCGATCCAGTGACGTACTTTCGAGCGATTAAAAACTCAACTTTTAGGAAGTTAAAAGGTGGTATGTAACAGACTGCGAAGTATTAATACCGAAGAGATGTCCGTACATATTATCGAATCCAGAGTTGTAAAATAATAGGAAAAAACAGGATGACAGTTCACTCCACAACACTGTAATAACCACAGTGTTCAGGGAGAGAACATGTGTACACAAGAAAGGGGCTAAACGGATGTAATATACAGATAAGCCAGCTTCTTTTCATTTGTAGTAGTACTAGCATTTGTAATGGCAGTCACAACGGAACTGTACAAAACGCGTTGTATCGTCGACCGAACAACAAATTATGCGGTCGGTCCCGAAAATATGTCACTAGATGCGGGAGCGACCGAGCCTCCAGAAGCATTGACCACCTCGATAGCTTCCAGGAGAATTTCTGTGGGATTCTTTGAATCAAGATGACAAGGGGCTAAAGTCGATTTTCGAAAGAGGGAAAACAGAGTTTGTTAACATATAAGGAAACAATTTCGTGAACGATCACACTGGCTAGAAAGTTAAGAACCGGTGAAGTGACATGTACATGCGCATTCAGAAAGTCCATACTGGAGGCAGAAATCAGCAGAATAATCAAACTTGTTCCTCATGCGCAGTTCGGGCGGTAAAGTGAGTTACACAAACAAACGCAATGCGTGCGTTGGGTGGTCGGGGTAACTAAAATGGCGAACGTTAGGCAGTTTACTTGTACGCAGCACTCCAATGGGATTCAAATGGTGCGCTAAAATGCATTACTCATATGTTAGTAGAAAATATGCGCTGAAACCTCAACCAAAACGGTAAAAGCTACGAAAGTCTTGGTTGATTTGATTGGTTTTTCAAGATATTTGGGGTGGAAATTGCTGTGAATGGCTGGATCGTGGAGCGCGATGCTAGCGAATTGAATCACAAAGTTGAAAATGAAAAACTGGTAGAGGAAAATACTGAGCAGAACAAAGAACACGTTTAGGTTAATCAAAGTGAAGAAAGCGACAGATTTCAAAGCGACTAATTGCAACACACAATACAGTAGTTTTCAAAGGGTGGTTATGTGAGGCCAGCAAGCACCAGATTATCATTTACTGACCAGGAAAAATAGCGATCGTGCTGAAATAGCGTAATCCCTTCCATACAGGAACCCTCCGAAGAGGACTTCACGGGTACCCATTAAAAAAACCGTGCAGGTATTGTCACTGAATTAATGCTATGGGCAAACTTGATATCGACTTCTAGAGTGCAACAGTTGAGGACAGGAATCATCCATCTCATCGAAATGACACCACAATGGGTGCCAAAGTATGATCAGTGTTTCTTTGATGGAATACCGCGCGCATTTCAAGTACACGTTCTACGACCAAGGATCTGAACTAAGACGTAGTGGACATACTGTTACAATCAACCGGACTTGGAACACAGTAACCATCAGCGCTATATGGGATTGTCCTGAAAGGCACAGCTTCCCCTAAAGTAGTTGGTAGGATACCGCACACAGTGCATGCAGCGCTACGGATGGAAGACAAATTGTTCATGGCTAGTTCCACAAGACGTGAGTCTTGAAGTAGGAGCAGTTGTAAGTGCTTTAGAATACTGATGAGCTGTTGCCAAAGTATGATCAGTGTTTCTTTGATGGAATACCGCGCGCATTTCAAGTACACGTTCTACGACCAAGGATCTGAACTAAGACGTAGTGGACATACTGTTACAATCAACCGGACTTGGAACACAGTAACCATCAGCGCTATATGGGATTGTCCTGAAAGGCACAGCTTCCCCTAAAGTAGTTGGTAGGATACCGCACACAGTGCATGCAGCGCTACGGATGGAAGACAAATTGTTCATGGCTAGTTCCACAAGACGTGAGTCTTGAAGTAGGAGCAGTTGTAAGTGCTTTAGAATACTCAGTGATGAGCTGTGCGCCTAACGGAGCAAGATATTCGATGGTACCGAGGAGCTAAAGAACTCTGCTAGGATGGAAAGTGAAAAGCATCTTGTTCTAGAAACCATGACCAACCGAGCAAATTTATGCTGACAGTATTGTAGATTTTTTATTTTCTCGTCGCCTGAATATTTCGTCTTAGTCACAAAGGTCGGACGCAAGGATCGCCAAATTCTTTAACAAAATAACCGAGGATACTTGATTGTGTTTCGGTCACTCGCTCTTCATGCTGGCAAAACCTTTCAGAAAATAGAACAACTCCATAATACTAAAAAACGCTCAGTTGTAGCACCCTTCCGGTGCCTAGCTGCCATGCCATCCGAAGGAAGCACGAGGGCTGGGATATTGCCAGGTTGCCCAAGTCGAGAGGCAGACGTCGGGTTCGAACCACGGACCTTCCGGTCAGTAAATTCGCGTTCTAACCACTTGGGCCACTCCATAATACACTTTCCTTTAAACTCGTTGCTTTCTACCTAAGCTTTACAGAGAAAGTGGTGAAAGTACTGCCCAAAAAGCGTCATCCAAGGAGAGCGGCTTTTGGCCGTCTCAAGGGTATGCGCACCACCTTCCTATTAAGGCCTCCGAAAAAACAAACGAGTTCGGTTGCGTTCGAGGGGCGACTGCAGTTCAGGGGTACGACCCACGTGTTGCTTGCGACTGACATGAATTGTCACCGGTCACAATAGAGAAGTTATGGAAAGCCAGTGGATAGAAACAATACTGCAACAAAAAAACAACTCCAGGGGAATTGCTCACCAGATACATTTTCTAGAGACTGGACGGTATATTTAGCCAAAAATTACATGACAGTGGACACGAACGCTATCGCCTGAAAGACATTTCATCGCGTCTCACCTTGAACTTCGGACGCACGTACATACTGCTCCGTCTGGAAGGAAAATGGCTGGACAGCATCTTCCACGTTGTGTTCCGAAACCGAACTGCCGTGAGCCGTCAATTCTGTGTCCGAGTCTGGAGAGTAGTCGGCCCAAGGATCAATCTGAACGCCATCAGTTTCCATGCTGGCCCCTTCGGAACTGGCTTCGACAGCAGTAGCAGCGGAATTGGTAGATGTGACATTACCTTCGTGGAAAGCATTCTCAGAAGAGGTAAAGCCAACCGGACGACTAGAAGAATTCCAACCAATCGGACGCTGGATAGAACAACTTTCCAAAAGTGAGCGACGCCTGGGAAATTGGCGCATTCGCATGGATGCTGTATGATGTTCTTCCACAGATGATCGGTCTGTTACGTGAGGACGACCCAGACGGGCACGCTGTTTGTATCTTATACGTGCTAAACGTGCTTGATAACGTTGGAGGCACCGAGCACAAGCATACTCCTTTGGGACCTATGGAAAGTGGGGTGAATGAGCGACTGGATTGGCAAAACTGAACCGAAAAGCAAGAGAACTGGAAGACATCTGGTGGTATCCGGTCGAAATGGAACACTCTCCACTTCAAAGAGGAAATATGATTGGGGGTTTTCGCTTCGAAAATCGCCCACCTATGACAAATTCGGCATCCTATATGCAGTACTTCTGGAGCCTAAAAAGTAGCATTTTGTCCACTCACAAAAAAGGCAGATGGAAGGTTCCGAAGGTAACCTTCCAACTTTATTCAACGAACCTCCAAAGTTAATCTTTATTGTAGAGTAGAGTATGAAGTAAACAGGAAAGTAGGGATAGATCTGAACTCGTTGAGGTTTAATTGAGACTACAGAATCATTTTCCTAGCACTACTGTAGAGCATAAAAGTCGGTGCATTTTGACAAGGACAATAACAAGCTGTTGAATGTAGCGAGCCAGGTTAACTAGCATGAAAGAATACTGAATAATGGGAACGCGTGATACATATTCAACATGTTGATGCATGAATACATGATTTTTCAGTAGCACGCTTGCAAATTTGGTGACTGCAGGCACACAGAAACAATAGTATTCGGCGTTGTCACTGCTATATGTTGAGATCCGTTTCTAAAGTTTCGGTGTTAATGGATCACTACTCCCTTTTCTTGGGGATAAGGACAACGGCAATGATGTGCGATGACTGCCATGCGCGGACCAATATCAAAAACGTGCAACTGTCATCGCGGTGCGGCCGTCTGGTTGAAGCATCTGCTTTCTTATATATGTTCCTCAAGTTTTCCACAACATAAACTGAATAAATGGCGTCCGGTTTCAACTGACAAAGATGGCATAGCATACTGGTGCTGTAACATGAACAATTCTGCAGACAAAACCGGTCTCGTCTCGAAGAAAAAAAATTCATCTAACTTTTGTAGAAACTCCATGACCCATCACCAACAGCAGCAGAATAATGCCCTTAGACAGATGGGCACCACAGAATCAGCTCTAAGCCATTTAACAGTTGAGAGTCTATCTACCACACAGCGATCTACCTACTGGCAAACTGAATTACCTTAGTTCGACTAAAAATTACGTCCACCTATCCTCATGAGAGAAAAAGAAGGCATGATTGAATTCAACTGTTTCACATTATCTCGCCAGCTGCTGACACGCGAGGTAAAGACAGAGCAACTGATAGGCGTACAGTCAAGCGAACACATACACACATAGATGGAATCAGCACTACGATAAAGCGTCCCATTCAAGGTTGGCTTGGTTATTGGGATTGGGATGTGGGCATAAATCACACCAGCACTACCTGCCTTACCACGGCTGGCCCTGAACTGTAATTGTTTGAGTAGATTATGCTTGTATGAGTGAATTGCTATAACTTCAGCTAGGTAGCAGTCTAGAACCCTGAATGCTTCTCTGGGATGGGGGCACCTGGCACTGTAAAGAGAATTAGCCTTGGAGCTTAACGGTAGTCTTGAACCTTTATTAGACAATTGAATCCCAATTCCTAGACCGTCGATCGCTCCGACCATTTCTCCAGGACATCAAATTTTTTTAAATCTCCCTTTCATACCTTGTATTCCATTTGTTTGGGCGACCACCTCTATTTCGGCGACGTTGTCCTAACCTTGAAAATGAGTGTATGTGTGACAAGATAACACTGAATTCGGACTGCTCTGTGCTCCTGCTTTTTCTTACCCTCATGATTTTCACAGCTTCGATTAGACCGTTGTAAAGAAGACCGACTTTAGCTATATCAAATACATACTTGGCTTTTGTGGCGAATACCAACACACAGTTGGTGGAACCAACGTTCACAACTATCGCAAGCAATCCATTCGACCGTGCCACCACGTGGGTTTTGGCAAACAGCAGCGGCACATTCATCTTCGTCTGCGCTTGAAGCATTCCGTTTTTTCGGGACATCACCAGGCTCAGCAATGCGGCGTCCCTTTAGTCGACGGCTTGAATTGTTCGAATTAAATGGTGCTACTCTCCGCTTCTGAGCGTGAGATTTGTGTGAGACGCTGTGAGAAGACGATGTCCGGGCTTCCTGTTAGAAACAAGACAGAACGATATGAGAACAGATAGGATGAGTGATAGGATTAACACAATTTAGTTTACGAACCCTAAGAAAGGTCGAAACAAAGCTACCAGAATGAAGGAATTTTCGATCCCTTTTTACATCCGTTTTCAGGAAGTCACATCGGCTAGAATTTCAGGCGACAAACTTGTAATGAGGAAGCACTAACTGAACACTGATAAAACCGTTTGTTAGGAAGGCTATCGTTCAATAGACGTTCTACTTTCCATTCTACCGAGTTTGGTTGCAATATCTTATTGGAAAACGAAACTGACAGGTCAAAAAATAACTGAGTGGCCTTCATTGGCCTAGTGGAGACGGCCTAGTAGTAACCTATCACAAATCTTTGATTGGAAGCTACAAGACGATCGACCGGTTGATCGCTGTTCCGTAAGCGACAGGAGATGAAGTTGAAAAAAGTCAGAATCACCCACTTTTGAGAGCAAAATTAGTGTGGGGAAGGAATGCTGAACCGTGGATGTGTGATAGAAGATGCGCAGAATTGACGCGTAAATGGGAGCGCATTAAAGCATTTCCTAATTCAGGTCTGACTCTGCAATCAAAATCAGTCTATGCTGAAAAGCGAGTGGAGACGGTAGGGTCGTTCTATCCTGGCAGTGCATATCTCACGAATCTCGATGGAAATCGGAACCACGTCCTCCCGGTAAGTAGCAAAGCACTATACCAATCGCAACGAGTGGTCGAACAATGGTATCATCTTGTACAGAGACAAGATATGTTGTCATTCATCTGGCCCTTCGAGGGACCACTTCTCAGATGGAGGCTCTATATGGTTTTCTTGAACAACAACTAATCATAGGGTTTTTCAAAACTCTTCGACACCCCACGAACGTTCCGCCCCCTTTAGGACCCACCAGGTAGGTAGTCCCCAAGTTTCCGTCAACCGTATGTTCGATTTGAACCAAACTGTACGAATGGTAATGCAATAACAATATTAAATAATCTAAATAGTTCCGCGTCACGGTTTGGCATGCGTTACACACCTGCAAAGTGTAAAGTGCTGCTGCAAGACTGGGTGGGCTCGAACTCTAGCCTCATGCTTGCGGATGAATCGATTGAGGTAGAAGACAAATTTGTTTACCTGGGCAGCTGTATCAGTCCCGGTGGTCTCACGAAAGACGATATTTCCATCCGGATTGGAAAGGCCAGAGCAGCTTTTGTGAACCTGCGTCACCAGTGGCGTGAGCATGACATCACCTTATCCGTCGAGGGTCGAGTTTACAATGCTTCGGTGCGTTCCATACTACTATACGGACTAGAAACCTGGTCGTCGCGCTGAGAATGTCAAAAGACCTTCAGTATTTGATCATCGATGTCTTCGGAGAATTACCTGAGTCTGGTGGAAACACCGGATCAGTAAAGCTGAAGTACTTCGAATGGCATTGGGAAGAAATAACTCACCCCCAATAGATGAACTGATCACACTGCATAGGTTGCGCTGGCTTGGCTGCGTGCTGCGTATGCCAGTCGACCGACTTCCTCGAAAGGTTCTTTTCGCGCAACCACGTGAAGAGTGGAAACGAGCCAGAGGCAGTCAACCAATTACTTGGCAGTGAAGTATAAAAGCCATTACCAACAAACTCGGCTGCGCTGGTCAGTATCGCCGTCCTGAATGGGGGACCCCGAGACGGGCCACGTCAATGATGTGAAGTATAAAAAGACATGGCCCAGCCGCGCCCTCAATAGCGCTCATGCATCCAAGCTGTTGCCTTCAATGCATACCTCCCTTCCCAATCCCCCCACTTAAAAGTCTACCTAATGCTATAGTTATGCATTAATTTATCAGCTTCCAATGCGCAGCTACTTACCCCACTTCCCCAAATGGTGAAGGAAACTGTGGCAGCTACAACCACTGTACGACAAGTACGCGGTTCTTACAGTTGACAGTGATGACGATGATGTAATGAAACATGAAGTGACCTTTGTGCATCAAATCCAGCATAAGAATATCACAAACAGGAGATTTAACTGAGATTCCAGTCTCCCATTGGAATCGCATTGGTGTGCAAATGAGTGTAGTTCGCCTGCGTGGTTCTTTTCTGATTAACTCGTACCGATTCACCAAGTAGGTTCCCCATTTGCGCTCTGTTGATGGCCGCTGATTGAGGTAAAACAACCTTACACAATACCTCCCGACATTTACGCCTAAATGGACTCAACTTGCGAGATCAAATTCCTCAAAGTATCCTGAGGGCTTACAAGTCCTTAGTGCGGTCCAGATACTACAGTTCCGTTCATATAGGATAGTGCGAGTAACGTGGGCGGTCACGCATCGAAGGTTGTGGCTGTTTACGCAGTGTCTGGCCGTCCGCCGTGGCACGCGGGGAGCGGTCTCCAGCATGAGCAAACTGCCCAACCTGAGAGTGTTATTTCAAGCTACTTGGGATGCATCAGTAGTTTGAGAAGCGTGAAGCAAGATAATACGGAGATACGCCGAGCTCCTCGCAGTGGTCCCCCAGAGGCACCACCCATGTGGCATTGAATGGCATGATGACAATGCGGCCAAAAAACTGTCCAGTTTTGTACTTATTAGTCCGTTTACTCATGACAATGCGGCCAAAAAACTGTCCAGTTTGTACTTATTAGTCCGTTTACTCATTCCAAATAGTTGAGATATTCAGTAAATACTTGAAGAATCGCTGTGAGATGAGCCAACCTATGGGTCACGAATCAGAAAAACGAACCGGCACGAGATGCAACGAGAAGCTAATTCGATTGCTGATATGGGTAGCAAGCCGGTAAGGTAAGACTATGATAGGAAGCAATCTTACCGGGACATCTACGGACGGTCGGCCTCTGTTCGGAGAATGTTGGGTAGTCACAGAGCGGTGAGTAGGCCGATTCCTCTGGACTTTCAGATTTGGTCGAGAGGGTGAAAAAGGATTAGATTCTCTGTTAAAGGGAAGACAGAAAATAATCGCTGAGCGTCAAATGATGTAGCAAACTTACCAAGTTTTTGGAAACAGAGACACCCGAAAATTTCAGAATGACAGATAAATCAGCAGTGCGATATGTTATGGAAATGCTTGGTGATCGGAAACATGAATGGTGAATGATTTTGTCATGTAACTACCCTTAATTTGAAAAATGAGTGAGCAAAACATGTTAAAGATGCATGAGTGGGGGAGAAGCAAAACCCACTTTGACGTTTTTCCAGGCTGTTTGTTAGTGACAGGTAAACGCCGCCGATAGGTCGTCGATCCGTACATATAGCGGGAGCTACCTCCCACTTGCTTGCTCAAACGGGATCGTGAAGGAGCGGAGCCGACACGAGTTACGCGGTTGAGTAGTCTCCGGTGGACGGTTTGTGATAGTCTGGACGAGGGATTTTCTTGGTTTTCGGAAATACCACTGGATAAATTCCGGCGAAACGTCTGTAGTTGAGATAAATATCAGACGTGCGTTATAAGTGTCCTAGTGTAGACATTGCACAGTGTTCCGTGAGCACATCCGAAATATCAAAAGACAAATGACAGCCAAGACCTGAAGTTGGAGAGCTGAAATCTATTAGAACAAATATGCAGGCGCTGTACCTTGTTTATGAAAATCATTATCGTCAATAGTGTCATATCAGTGTTCAACAGTGACGTTTCGTTGATGTGGTTTTTAAAATGAAGACCACATCGAATGGGTACATCGGTAGACCCAAACCGTTCACCAAAGACATGGTTACAGTTGCTATAGTTTCATTTACCAAGGATAGGAATGAAGAATAGCAAGTGAAGGGCATGAAGATCTGTGAATATTTAATCGTTCTACAACTACAATGAAGTACGGACAGGAAAAGCGATGCATTTTAGACGATAGTTTTGATGCAGAAGCGATGGAAACCGCACAGCAGGGTAGTTCCATCGACATACAAGGAAACTGTATCAGGTAATGGGAATAAAGTTACGAGTACTGGCTTCCTCAGGTCGTCGGGCTGAGAAAAAAGAAGCAGATGTCTCCCTGACAACCAGAGCATATGGTATAACCCGACTACCTTATCGGGTGGGACCAGTTCGTCTGTTGTGATCGAGTTTTCTCTTCTGAAAACTAATTCGGCTTTGCTGATCCAATATCGCCACCAGGCCATGATAATACATTGTAGATGTAGACTCCCATATTCTGTAACTCTGTTCATTCAGCACTATTGAGCCACCTCCAATTGACAGGCTGATGTCTGGCTGGTGCTTAGTGTCTGCAAAAGACTTTTGGAGCTTCCCATCCAGAGAATGATTTTGTCTTATACAGCCAAGGGCATGTGAACGTGAGCCTACCCACTAACCACAAACTAATCTAGTAGATTCCGTTTATGTGAGTTCATGTGGATGGTTAAATAGCTGGAGCCAGAGGCTCAATGGAGTTCCTCGAGTTCAATGACATTTCTCCACACAATGGGCAGCAAATAGGCTGTCTGGGGACTTATTTGCGTACATATTCAATTAAGTTGTATTGGCTTGCTATATGTAGAGTTCGACCAGTAGCCACAGACTATTACGTGGCGCCTTAGAAAATAGAACGGCCATTTCTATGGAGGAAAATGTCGGTAGCTCAGGTAGCGTAGATGGTGGTCGTTGGCTTGTTCGCTGAGCTGGGCAATTTGATTGCAAACATTGGTTGTGCCAACCACCAAACCACCGCTACGCACTACTACGCTCCAGAATAACGCACTGATGATGTCACCTCGATTGGTGATGAATAGATGGTGGTTGTTGGCTTGCTCACCGGTGGTGCCCAACCACCAACCCACCGCTACGCGCTACTACGCTCCAGAATAACGCACTGATGATGTCACCTCGATTGGTGATGAAACGTTTGCAATCGAATTGCCCAACTCAGCGAACAAGACAACGACCACGAGAGAACGGCCCTGAAGAAAAGCCTGGAAGGACGCTAGAATAGACAACGGGGAGGACATAGATAGATGTGCGGTATGTACTCGAGCGTTCCACTGAAAAGTGATATTCCTATAGTAGCCATAAGTCTGAAGACTTCGCCTTTTTGCACCGAAGCGTTAAACCCATTTCAGATTGAAGTCCATCGTAACACTGAAATTCCACCCGGAAACTAGCATTCCGTCGTTCAAACAACCGAAAACACTTCATTGTCAAACAAACCAGTCTAACTCATCCTAAAACCGCTGATTCAAATGAAGTAAGGTGGAAGAAGATGGGAAATGACGTCATGAATAATGGGCAAACATATGGCGAGACGGAATACAAATAAGAATGCAACAATTCAGCTAATTGGTTCGACTAATTACAAGTAGGTTGACGATACATTGGACATCGAGAGGCGTGGGAATGGTGATGGACAAATAGATGTATGAATAGGTGAGGCGGAAGTGTGGCCTCGTGAATGTTATATAGGTAAACTGCATGAAAAACCGCTTACTCTTGGTTTAGCTGATCGTTTGGTAGACTGGTCAGCACTCAAACTCGACACAGATGAACTCCGACTCCGTTCCGAGGTAACCCCATCTTTGGTACGCATGTGTTTTCCCTCACGAATGGTTGCCGGACTGGAAGTGGCAGAACATTCACTATCTGCTGAATTGCTGCTTCCTTCACCAGATTGAAGCGTAGTATCGTCGGCTGGAGGTTGTGGGCGTTTCCGCCGCTCCTGACGAGCGGAGATGAAAGGCGGTCTAATGAGCCTTTGGTGTCGAAATCGACGTCGTTTCCAGCGAAGTTCATCTCTTCTAGCCACGTAAGGTCGTGTTGCCCCAATTGGCGTCTCCGGATCGGATGCCAGGTGAAGTTGCCACAGCCAGCGAGTTTGTGGTATACTCACTTCCAGAAGACTAGCTTCCATCATTAGATTCTCTAGAATTTGACGTGTTTCCGGTGCGAGTGGACAAAAGAAGTATTTTGCCTGGTCAGTAGCAGATGGACGTACTTTGGGAGTGACCAAACTTGTAGATGGAGAACGACGATCGTAAGTACGAGGTACCAAAGTCGGATCACCTAGGGCTGAAGAGAATATGATGACAAACTTACTGGTGCTCCCGCATGGTAACAGATGCAATAGTGTTCAGTGAATAAAGAATCATGGGAAAATATATACACAACATCAGACAATGGAGCAAATCAACTTTTCCTAAAACCGTTGCACTTGCAGATAAAAGGTTACTTTGTGAAAAGGACCAAATGATGTTTAAAAAACATACCATTCGATCGAGGGCCGGCCTTCTGCAGTGAACTTGGACCCTCCATGAGCATTCGGCGTTCAGCCTGCGTCTGCAGCGAACAGATTGTCTTTTGGCTAACCGGGCCTTGAGAGTCCGTACGCGACCTTGAAGCCATGTATCCAGCCGTCATAGCGGCCACTTCGCTGGTGAGGTTGCCGGCAGATTCCTTGTGAGAAGCAGCTTTCCAACACTGAGGAAAACGAAGAGTGGATGATGGTACCAAGCGAAGACTGGATGGGAAGGCAACACGTACACAAAACACAACACACTTACGCGTTCAGGTGAAATGACCCCAGCACTTGATGGCGTCTCAGATTCCTCAGCTAACGCATTCGAATCAACTGTTGTTCGGGCTGGCCGTGTCAAGCCAGACAACAGACGGCGAGGTTGACTATCCCTGGAACCGGTCGCCTTTGTTGCCGATTGATAGGTCCGTATCGGGTGACCCAGTAACTGGCTCGTATCACTTGATACTGCTTCATCCAACTTGGTGAGCTGACCGTCCTCTTCGACGAAACCAAACAAGGGCATTTTGAGACCAGAAAACTGTTCGTATTTACAAACGGCTTGTGACAACTCGGGTGTAGACTAAAATAAGGAAGGAAGATAAACTACCTTCGAGACCACGTTTTAAATAGAGTATGGGAAACAATCGGTGGGTTTAATACTGAGGGAGGTTTTATTGCCGAAATACTAGCTTCTTCAAGCCAAGTATGCAAGTTACCAGGTTGGTAAGACCGGGGATTTGAAACAGCTTCGAGGGCCGTACAGAAGGAAAGTGTGGGGTAGCTAATTCCACACACGACCATGCGAAAGAATCGGAATTTAGGTTATTGTATCACAATTACATTTGGAGCAGTGAGGCTTTTCTGTTGCTAACGCACTGCTCATATGACTAGTACCAGTGAACCGACGAGTTCGATGGCTATTGAGTATAATGTCGCACTTGATTGGTTATTTAGTTCAGTCGGTTCAGTTCATTAGCTACAAGCAATGAGAAAAGGGTACACTGATTCCCAGTTGCTAGAGTTTAGGTCTCTGAAAAACCGGAGACCAAGACGGGCATGGAAAGGCACTAAAGACGATGGTCGAGTCGATGTGGAATCATTCTAGCTGTCGGACGAAATGAAAAAGTAGGCAGCTACGCATTGAACGCGATTGCTTTATATACTGCGTACACTGAAATCGTTTTGTATGAAAATCACGCAAAATATACGGTAAAAAACGCGAATGCGAAGAGGACCACAAATTAACTACACTCTCACTGAGCCACAAATTTGAGACACCTCAAACGTGTCATTAATGCAAGACACTGGGAGAAATGTGGAGAATCGATGAACACAAATGATTACTTGTAATGCATCACTCATATGGTTGCTGAAAATCCGTCGACAGCCCACAACCGGTTTCGTCCTTCTTGGGGCTCATCAGGTAGGCGCAGTCCCCGAGTTTCCGTCAACCTTATATTCTACTTGAAACCAAATTACACGAAATTAGCGAATATGCACTCACTTGCAAACCAATTTGGTTTTTCGAGAGACTCACCTGGAACCCAGCTGAATCTCTCGTTTGTGATGTTTCCAGGCAGGCTTCCAGGTGAGTCTCTCGAAAAGCCAACTTAGTTTGCAAATGAGTGTATATTCATAAATAATTACTGTTGGAGTGAAAAGTTGACACGGTTAACAGAGTGGTTCTTATCGCACACAGAGGTGATACACGTGAGAGAAATCCCCTCTGCAACCACTGTTTAGCACGACTTTTCGTTTGGGTTGAATGAAAGTTGGTGAAAATTCGGAAAGTAGCTCCCAGAACGGCAAACCCAGGAGTGAACTGTCACCGCATTTTAACCACTTAAACACCAGATAGGTGGAGTCATGGCTAAGAGAAAAATATATCGAAGTCCATCGAGCCGAGTCATACATCAATCTAATTCGAAACGATGTCTTATGTATGCGCTTCTAAGGGGCAAGGTTACGGACATTTGGCGCTGAGGGTGGCGGAAACTGGGTGAAGCTGTCTCAAACCACGTGTTTCGCAGTTAACTTACCCGCCGCACTACGAAAGGAGCCTTCGGAAGATGTTACTATTTGTATTTCGATTCTAAAACATGCGCATACAGACTAAGTGCAGCAGAGTTTTACACGTTCCAGGGACAAAGCTTACGCTTGAAAAGGTTTGCTAAGTTCAGTCATATTGTTTAGATACGAATACCCTAACTGCCTTATATAAATTGTAAACTCTACCGTCTTTATTTGACAGGTAGACAAGGAACTAGAAAAGCCAATGAGGACGCTAAATAGTTGTGTGCCCAGGAGCTCCTGTTTGGTACTATATCAAGAAAAAATAAACAATAAAGATATTAGATAGCTCGCTGAAAAACACTCACTTCCGTGGGAAACAGAACTCTAACCGCGTTTTAACACCCAAAGTCCGGCGAAGAAAACAAACGACTACACCCACATTCAAGGAGCTCCCCCATGGACAAGCTTCCAGAAGCGCCGCGAATTGAAGTGAAACCACCCAGAGGAGGTAAAATGTTTCCCCTGTAATATTTTCCCCTAGAGTTCAGCTGGCAACTGCAAATCCGACTGAGCAACAGAAATGTTTTGCGTTCCGGTGTCCAGTTCAACAGTCAAAGCACATTTTTTCGCTTACACAAGTGAGCAATCATGAGTCTTCACAGCTTGTCGCGTAACAGATCTGTCACCACTCCAGTCAGTAAAATTAGTGTTTAGACACTTTCTTGTTTCGTGTTTTTGGCCAAGCATCACATAAGTGCACCATGAGGTATCTTATCCAGTAGACCCACGGCTTCGCTCGTTTTACTTGATGCTTGGTTATTTTTCTGTCGAATACCGGAGAACTACCGTTATACGTAGCGAAGACTACTGGCTTGTGATGCATACTCGTCAGCGCAGCACCTCACCAGAATAGTCACAAGAAAGCAGACGTGTGAAACACACCAGGACTTACCTGTATTACATTGCGCAAGCGGCGCACAAATGAAACAGCCCGTTCACACAGCATTTGTAGTGCGACGAACTCCGGTAATCGAGGGAGACAAAATGGACGCCGAGTAGAAGCCGATGTGGGAGTGGGTTGTGTAGTTGCCTCAATGGGCAGAATACGTACCAAATCGTCCAATAACGCATGCACATGCGTCAAGTCGGGACGCATGGACCGTTCACATCTGGGGCACATGTAGCGCAGGCGGTCTGTTTCCGATTCCTGATGGAAAGGTTTACGAGAATTACAAGAAGTAGTGGAACCCGTTACTTGTCAGACGGTTGCTACCACGGACGTGATGTTCAGTGTGTAGACGTATTCTACTGGACAGAGACCCAGTAACACCAAATTCCTACCAGGACATCTCCTGAATGCGCCTCCCCATAATGAAGAGGCCTGGAGGCAGCAGTGTTCAACACTGCTCTCAAAAACAAAGACAATTTAGTAAGCAAGCTGGCGTCAAATTGACGGGAAACCATGTGAACGTAACACTAACTATGAACAGAAGCATAATTGCTGAAGCTAACAAGGAGATTTGGTAGCTGTGGAACAACGGGTAGACCCTCGGATTCCAAATCCAAGTCACTGAGACACGTAGTGAGGTTATGAAACTAGCGTGCTGAGGACTTGAAAGTAATCGGGCAATGCAGTCCCGCGAAGTAAACAGTATTTCTACCTGTTGTGTTCTAGCGAATTCACCACACAACCCCCCATGCTCTGTACCGTGTGACAGTTATTGCACATGAAACAACGGGGCTCTGGGTGATGCCACGACAGCGTAGCGGTTTTTGGATAGAAACATTTATCCCAGCGATCTACGTGAAAACTCGAACGTGCATGGTATGGTTCTTGGCCCTAGTAACCACGAGCCAGGATAATTCAGAATCGCTACAGCCCTCTACAAAGGCTCTCTGGTGAGAAATAACCATGATATCTGTGTTTGCTCTTGAATCCTGATTGGATCTCTCTGTTAAAAAAAGATTTTTGTGACTCTGATTTGATCAGCACTCAGATTAATACAATTTTGCCACCTTCCCTCAAGTATAAACAATCTCGGTCCAACAGACCTGGTTGTGTTTAAGGACGCCCATAGAACAGGCCGCCGTCGTGGACTTGGATCAGTAATCCGTGGGTGTTCTTGACGTCCTTTCTTAATGTAATGAAAACAACTTTCACTTCAACCGAACTAAATGTCACAGACAGTCAAAGGTCATGTAGATTTGCAAACATGGCATGTACAACGACTTCAACACCAGCCTGCTTCTGTTATCTGGAGCAATCTTGCATGGAGATGGGTAGTTCAATAGTGAAGCAGTGAAACATCAGTGTTGAACACTGATGTCGTGCTGTCGATGATGATGGTGATGATGAGTTCAATAGAATTCACTGAACTCCGGTCGAGCGATCGAGCAGAATGAGGCCAAGGATGGCACTAACCATTTAGGGGGGCAACCTGAGGGTAACGCTCTAACTAGCTGCTTTTTCATAAGGTTGGAAGGTTCCCCACGAAGAACTAGCCACGAAGTATTGGCTGGAAAGTGGCCTCTCTTGGGAGGGAATAGAACCTATAACGAATACGTGAGAAAATATTACCACACATGGCGCAATCACTGATAACAACAAACTGATGTACTCAGGCCGGTAAAGACCGCCTCAAAAAGACGGTCCACTGCCAAACATCCCAAACTACTTCACCATGAACGGTACCATGAACTCACTTACGAGTATGACTGCAAGTCGTTATAATTTCACTGAAACATCATTGTGAAGTTTCTCAAAGATTTGCATGGATATCGTCACCATAAGGAACATACGAGCATATCCATGTAACAGTATTGCAACGACTTTTGGTTAGATTAGTTTCAAGCTGATCCATACACAGGAACTAACGAAACCATGAGCCAACCATAAGCGTCTATTGGTTCTGAGGGCACACTCATACGGTCAACATTATCGAGAGGATCTCCACCTACTATAGTGACAACTGGTGAGTGTCGAGCGACCACTGCATAGTGCAGAACCGCCGTATATGGAGATGAATATGAATATGGAGATGAACATATATCGCTACTAGGTCGAGCAGCTGCTGCCGGAGCTCCACTGAAGTAAGTATCTTTGAAGGGAAGCTCCTTTGTTGTCCCACGAGACATAACACAAACCAAGTCGGGTCAGGTCACGAAAAGATTTGAGCAACCAACGGGTTTTAATACATCACAAAAAAAGTACGTATTAAACTGTAGGAGAAAGCAGGACGGATGATCAAAATCAAGAAACTGTTGCAAAAATTAACTCTTAAACACATGTTTGTTGGTAATTTGAGATTTGGAAGTTTCTGTGAAGGATTCCGACAATAAAGAACCTGAGGTGATCCGAAGAAAGACCGTCCTTGAGACAGAATATACTTCTGGAGTATTAACAAAAGAAATGTCAGCCATTGTGCGGCCCCCCAGAAAACAGACAAAAAACAATACTTTTGTAGACACTTTTCATCGGAGTTCACAATTATGTTGCTCTCCAGACACGGCACAACGTACGATCTACTACCCCCAAAAGATTTCACAAGTCCTGCTAGTTAGCTTTGATTGGGTGTGCGATCTTTCTTGGAAAAATCATGAGGGGAGAGAATATCACCTTTATCACGCAATAATGCCACTGAGGAAACAGTATATCTTTTGTTTCCAACCGGAGCGAGGTGTTTGTGACCCAGGAACACTAGAAAAAAAGCTCTGGACGATGAGGCGAATAGTTCTACTAATCATGGCTTTATCAACCAACAAAGAAGGTCGCCTGATGTGCGGAATTTTTAAACGCTTACACCAAACACAAGGAACAGGCTACGACAATAACAATAACGCTAGTTCCGACGGGGAACTGTGGAAAATAATGGACTGAGAAATCCAATACGAATGGAATCGTACTGTCTCATTCTACTGACCTTCATATTTGGAGGGAGAACACAACGTCCATGGAACCAGTCTCTACACAGCTCGCACTGAACCATGAAACCGGAAAACCCAGTCTTCCTGCAGATGCAGTAAGTGACTGAATTTTGTGCTTTGGATTTGGATTTGAAAGCGTTGGAACATCGCAAATGATGCATTAAGTTTAATTCCGAATCGATGAAGGCAGAGTAGACTGATCGGTACAACTGAGAAGCATTGGAACAGGTCACGTCGGCTTCTGCAAATGACTGTAGGTTAAGGGAAAGGCCGAGTGAAGTTTTCAGAGGGAGAAAAAACGTACGAAAGCATGCAAGGAAAGTTACTGAATCGACAACTTACGCGAGCGTTTTCCTTAGATAATGTCCAATATGTGGTCGCGTTTAGCGATGCACTGCGAGAGCCACGCTTTGTGTAGGTGCTCCATGATGAATCTGAGGAACGAGCATTATCCAGTTCTAGGAGCATTTCTATTGAACGGACGCTACGTGGTAGTAGGACCTCCAATAAGTGCATTTTTGACTGAGGCCACAGAAACAGACGGGTTAATCTGTCCCGAAACTGAACGAGGATATTCAACTGAAAGAAAACACAAACCGGCTGATAATGCACAGCAGTTCACAGAGATTAGGGGAAAGACTGAAGAGGTCTGGATGCAACAATGGAGATTTCAATAGAATGGTGTTTCAATTCGCACGGTTTAGTCAGTTGTACCGAATAGCTGTAAAGTCACATGAGCAGCCTCAAAATGGATCATCTGAGTTGTAACTGATAACAGAAGATAAGTCAAAACCTACCATCTCGGTTACATGCTGGAAATGAGGACAGTTTAGCGGGAATGGGTGTTCCACATCTAATAAACTTTGTGCGCAGGCCTTCCAAGTCTCTGCACTACAATCCACGGTGCCCATGCGGAGCTTCTCGTACAAATCCTCTGAAATGGCGACAGGCGGGAAGGGCTGTCCAGGAGGAACAGCGATCAGTAGTCTCTCCATTTGTTTAAACTGAACCTCCAACTGTTTCGCCCGAACACACATAGATCGAATGTCCGCGATAATCGGTAGCTGGGCGGGTAAAGTTTCCGCTTCAGCGATTTCCGATAGGACATCATCAACAGATAAGGATCCAGATCTGACAGAAGCAAAGAACATATGCGATGTGAAGTTTTCTCATTGTAGGGGAAATAAAGCGCAAAAAAGCACAGCGAACTGCTGACTTCGGACTAGAATGGTTTATTTGAATGGATTTTTTAAGATGCGTATGCCAGAAGCACGGTAGCCTAGAACCTTCGCTTAAGTGATGTGACCAAAATGAGGACAGCATCGGGCAGGTATCGCCCAGGTACATTTGTACGAACAAAATGGAACCTTGTTCTTGAACTACAGTAACGATATTCCCTCCTAAGACACCTTTCAGTCAACAGTCAGCAAACACATCATTGAACATTCCGGATGACAAGAGTAAAAATAGCGCCATCGACAGCCATACCACAAACTGATTTCACCACCAGGATAGACAAAATTCCCGGACCGACACAAGTGCTTAACGGCCAGACAGCCATGCACTATTATGAAAAGTCCTATACTTGAAAGGGAATGCAAAGCGAAGTATCTCTAGGTGTCCAAACCTCAGAAGACTTAATCTGACAGTTTAGATGAGAAGTGCCCACATGAACGCCATTGGGATGGGATTTCGGTCAGCTCTTGTGAGAACTAAAGCTGAGCAAGGAACGTGGTCACGCGGAGCCAAGTCACAACACTTCTACAAACCACGTTCACACCAATTCGCCAACTCACCGGTTAAAACCCACTTGATTCACGCGACGGAATATGAAACTTCTCACAGTGGGTGACATCTCGACACAAATGAAAGAGACACGGAGATTTCTGGGTGCTGGATGGATTGTCCATCAAGCACATACTGTGCAACAGTCGAAGCACCTTCCGATTAACTAGCTACAAATTCACTGATAGTAGCTTGTGCCAGCTACATTACTCGGACGTTAGACCTAAAACGGCATCGGGTTCTTGCATTGCAGCCTGATGTGAGGTGTACCGAACACTACTGCTTCGAATTAATAGCTTAACAATTGGATTTCCATTCAGTACAGACTAACAAAAAATATCCATACCAACTTTAGACTTATTCGCAAATTTCAGCAACATTTTGAATTACCAAAAATGCTTGGAGGAGAGCGGCAAATATTCATAAAGACTACACGTGAGGAGTGGAGCGCTTTTTGTGGACAAAAAGAGAATGTAGGATTCACTTATTGCGAAACTTTTCGATCTATCGGTGAGATAGAGTCAGAATTCAAAACAATTTAACAGCGAAGCAGTCGGATGTTTGACCAAAATTGCAATTGAAGCCCCTGTGTCTCAGCACAAAGTTTGCAACCCATACACTTGTCCGGAGAAGAGCCACTCAGAATAACCAAGCATCATATCGATTGGGCGGACGTACCACGGGCCGGCTAAGGACCAGAAGAATGTATGCCTGATTGGTCACGATATGGCTCAAACCGAATCGACTGCTATAGTTCGGCACCTCTCGTCCCATCACAAAGTGCCTGATATGACGTTGCGAAAAATTTTGTGGCCGCACTATAAAAATAAAACTATCGCAAGCTACAGTGTCCTTGGATGCACTACACTGGGCGGAACAGAAGTCTTGTACACACGACCCCTTAACTTCAATGCACCTCGTTTCTGATGCTACGAATGAACCTGGTTGGACTTCACTGACTGACTTCATTTGCCATGTTACAATCACATTCCATACAGTTGAAAAAACACGTGAACCAACCAACACAATCATGCGCTACATTGAGAAGTTTCAGAGACGGACAAGATTGTGGGAAATCCCGAAATGCGATATTTGTATCTTGAAGGCGTAAGACGCATGCTTCCGCATCCCGTTTGGAGTAGCTTGTGTGGACAAACAATCGTTAAAAAACAACACGATGCCGTCAGCGCAATCCTTCACGGTCCGTTCGAAGTGTGCAATACATGATGACGTCGAGGACACAATTGAACACAATACAATTGAAGTTACTTGGGCTTTCGAAGAACTGTGACTGCTTTAACGGAGATGACACTATGATATCATCGTGGCATACCAGGATGGGTAACCTACTGCGGACACTGCACTCGAGAGGCCAGTGTACACTGGAGGGAAGTGCGCTAAACGCTAAGCTCATGGGACGTTGGTGGTTCATTTTTCATCAACACACAGTTGCTTGTAAGTAAAAAATAGTTTATAAAGTAGATGTAGAAAAGCCCTGGTGAGGCGGCTACCAAATGCGACATCAACAGGTATCATCAAACATCAACACTTCCCCGGATTTTTGGTCCCAGCAAACTGACACGCGACTTTAAGAGCGAGACAGTCCGTTAACGGTATCGAGGTTTTTTTAACAAACTGATTGATCGATGGGCGCAAAAAGCTGATCATCTGTAATGAACGAACACACCACAGAAAGGATACAACGTGCTGTGATAATATATGAGTCAGGAGACCTGTAGCTATGGATGTGTTGGAAGCGGGATCCCAGGCTAAATTTACACGGATACTCCAGACGCAACTGACTTTTGGAAATTCGTGTATCTCATATCCTAAAAAGTTCATACTGAACCAGAAGACTCGGCCAAAGCATGACAATATGGTTGACAAGAAAGATGGAATGGTTCTGTATCACTACTAAAATGCAGCTCTAATTAAGCCTGCGATGGCTCGATCCAAGTTTACCGTGAACACGGGTTTTCAAAATTGTCTGCGGAATCCTTATTTCAAATTTCACTGAATGTGCAGTGCCCCACCCAAGCACCTGGATTCGTTTCTTCCCAATGAACACTTATCAACGACCCGACCAGTAATTCAAGCAGCCGCAGTGAATTGATAACGATCATGTGACTATCTCGGGATGGTTCAGTGGTTAAGGCACGAATTTACTGACCAGAAAGTCTGTGGTTCGAACCCGACTTCTTCCTCTTGACTTTCCCTGTCTAGGCTTGGGCAACCTGTCAGTATCCCACCCTCGTGCTTCCCTCTGATGACATGGCAGTTAGGCACTGAAAGGGTTCAACAGCTGAATGGTTTTTTTTACGACGTGGCTATCTTGCATCCATTACTTTGTCTACAAGTCTAATATAAGTTTATTAATCTGGGGAAAATTACGTGTCGATATGCGCTATCTCATATTCCTAACAAATTCGAACTGTTCAAACGAAGACGATGATGCGTTTCCTACGAAAGACAGCTTACGTATACAGACAGAGAAGGAAATCGTAGCTACCCTAGGGTTTCACATTAAGCTCGTTCTGTGGGCTCCTTCAAATGGTAGAGGCACCGCCATAAAATAGCATGACAGCACGGGAGATTTTGCCGTACTAGCGTAGATGACCAATGTACCGGCAAAACTGAGTGTGTGGATGCGGAAACGTCTAGGAAGAGTTTCAGTTGAGTCTCTCGTGAAAACCAAATTGAGTTGCAAATGAGTGTATTTCTCAAGAAGAGCTGCAAAACTTTTGCAAGGGTGTGCTGCGCTAGAGTCACACGCGGTGTAAAAAGAACGTTAAACAATCATTTGTAGTCCACCTAGTCCACTCATGATGAAATATGTCACCCATTGAACACCAAAATCGACTGCAATGTGGAGGAAAATAATTCACAGATTTGTAAACCATGTACATAAGGTAAAAATAAATGAAACCCACTTGGAATTTTGTATTGCAATCAGTCGATCCTCAATGACCTTTGCACTTTTGATTATGCCCAACAGGTGCCGACTGGTGTTGATCAGAACAACATCCAACCTTGACTTATCCGGAAACGTCGGCGACGGCAGCGCATCCGGAGTGTCATCCTCGAGTTTCATAGAATCTGGTGTCTTGACATAGGCAATGGTGGCTGATATCAGGTCCCCGTGAAACTGGAGGTCGCACAAATCTGTCAGTGATGGCTTGTTCAATGGAGCTGTCTCATCATTGCTTGACGTTTCTTTATTGCTGCATGCCAATGTGGTTTCGACCTGTTCCTTCCATGCCAAGCAGTCATATACCTGAAGACGGTTAAAGAGATACAGTACAAAGAGTTTAGTAGAGAACGAGAAAACCCGTTAAATTGCTGAGACCCACTGTTACGATCCAAATGGTGTTTCACGTTGACTTATAACCTTTCGCTCACAAGCGAATTACAGGCTCAACTAACCATATAGGCTTGGTCAAGCTGTCTCATACAACGAGTGAAAACTCCATAGAAAGTACTCACTACAATTCCGTGATTGAAGAAAGACCATAAAGCACTGCTGTATCTCACAGCCCAACTCCATCGATGAATAAATAAAGAAGGACACAATGAATATCCGTTAACAGATACACATTATGAAACAATTAGTTGTTCACGCGAAGAGTGACTCTAACCCTACCCTAAAAGGAGGGAAGCATTAGCCATCACGGTGCTTACTGTGGGCGAATTCGTACCTGTTTCTCGAGCTACATGTGACTCGAATGCCGCTCAGTCTGGCCTAAATGTTGTGGGTCAGCAACTGGATTGTGAAAACGTCCTTCTGGTTAGGCACTGTCAACAGTTAAGGTGTGCGTAAAACCGACATATATCCAAAACTCCAAAACCATTTGGGAGGCTAGAAGCTTCCAGCTTGATCAAAATAAACAACCCAACGTAACGCATTCTCGATACACAGCTTTAATGCAAACGAGAGGGGTTGGGATAGTGACATTGCTACTTTGCACAATTCCAACGGGAAAGAGNAAAGAGTACAGGAAGAAATTTGATACTAAAAGGGGACAAAAAAGCGCTCCTCAATAAGCTTTGGAGTTTCACGGTCGAATAAACATGGATGAACAAAGCAGTAGGGTCAACAAAATCATAAATATTACAAAACCGAGGTAGTGTAACAGAAACTATGGCCATCTCATCTATAAACTGGAGTGTAGAAATCGCAAGTTGAGTATGAAATTCACCAAAAAATAACAGGACCAGTTCAACAACTAGTCAATTTGTCTACTTACTCTTTTCAGATATACCGTTTCCGGCAATTCCATGTGGATCGTTTCAGCCTGATCTAACAACTGCTTCACAGCATTCACAGTTGGTACATCCGTCTCTTCGGTGTCAGACAATGCGGGGGCATTGCACTGTTGAATGACTTTGCTGGCACGACTTCTCCAATCGGTTATCCAAGCACCCAACGTCTCCAGTTGGTCCAGTTCAGGTAGAAAAACTCTTATTTTCGAGGCGACCTGAATAAGCTCGTAAAACTCATCCAAGGAGAGCTATAGAAGACAGGGGCGGCGGTCAATAGATTCAATAAGGATATCATGGTACAATACTGGGCGTATCTGTGCTGTGGTACACGCTTCTTGCAGACAGGCTAAGAAAATGGTATTGAGAAACGAAAATCAGAATATTAGGGATTTGTTTAATCCCTTCAAACACCGAAGGCGATATAAATTCAGCCTTTGGATAGACAGAGTGACATGCCCACAGAATTCCGATACCCAAGACGGTCAAACTAAAGGGTATTGAAACAAAGAAACGAACCTTTGAGCTCCTCTTTCTACCAGCACACAGTGCGGTTTTCTTCGGAGATCTCCCAGCCTCTGGCTTAGGTGATGCAGACGTTTTGCCAACCGTTGCCGAATAATCAGTGACAAAGGACAAATGAGGAGGAGCAATCGTGCTCTCACTGGATTCTACATCGGACGCCATGGAAGCATCAGTGTCTGATGACCCATCGTCAACAAGACTGCTGCTGCTGCAGCCGCTGTCTGTCACGTCGACCTTCGATATGACACACCCATCCTCTATTGCACGTCCATGAGTACGGAGTATATTATGCAAAAGTTCAGAACATTCCCTGATGAACAGTGAAAGATTCAACAGGGGGTCAATGTCCGCGGGTGGGTATTTTCGTGCCTGGCCAACCTCGATTAGCTTCTGGAATGAAGAGTGAAGGGAAACTTCATTGACAAAAAAAATATACAATGGGGTACAAACGTAGTGCAGTGCTGATTGATTGCTATCGGTGGACTTGAATCAAACAGAGTCACATACATTGTTAAGTCATCTCCGTAAAATGCCTCTATCTGATCAGTACCTCAGAGTTGGTGGCCCAGACAACTCCAACTTTTTTGTAAAAGACAGCATCTCCTTTTTACGGCAAACTCACCCGGAAAACGCTTGGAAGAGAATATTGCTGCAATCCTTATTTTTTCTTGCGAGGCGAATCTGACATGGCAAGAAAATGCTCCAGAAATGAAGCGGTAAACTATTAACATCCATAGCATGGTACTCATGTATGGACAAAAGAAACAACGTGGGTGGTTGGCAGTTTCGTCTATGCTTGTTAGCCGCTTCGAAACGGAACGAGTTCTACTCATCCAAAACAAGGTGGGATAAATGACAAGGACTAGTCAGTTTGAGGGTAGACGCGCTCCCATTTGCGTGTTCAAGGTGTAGACTGAGAGTGAAACCTTCTTGGTGGTGGCTTCTCCATGCAAATGTCTTTCTTTGAAGAGAAAAATGGAGGTTGTGCGCTCTAGGTAAGCAGAGCAGACAAAAGATTGCGATTGAATACGCTGTTGGACAGTCAGATAGGATGAACCGTATGAAGTAAAAAAATGATTGAGCAGATATTCCGGCGTTGAATGTGAGGAAAACTATTCTTCTCAGAACTAGAGGAAGAATTGTTTGTTCAACTTGAAGAAAGACCTAGACAGTTCTTCACAGCCCGGCAATTATTATCTACTTGAACTACCCTTTTCAACAAGACAAAAATTGTGCGGTTTACAACACTGATGTGTCCAAAGGAAGCTTCTTAACTATCATGACAGAGTTGACTTAAGCTCGATAGATGCTCGTATTGGACAACTTCACTGCGTATTCTAACAAATCCAATCCCATCCATTCGGATTTACATACCGCTGTCGGCTAGGAACAGGAGAGGATGTTAACAAAACAGCAGGAACCAACGAAATGGGTGAGTGGTGATGAGAGTCGCTTTGCACACTGAATACCACCTTGCGAAACCGCATCTCGAGCCTACTGATCTTTCGACCATCACAGAAGGTGAAATCGACAGAGGGACTGACCAGTTATACTCCAGGCAAATAAGATATAATAATTACGGCACATATTCATCTAGGTAAGTTGACTAGGCACTCATGCAAAGATACAAAGACAGACTTACAGACAACTGGTTCATGCTAGGTTTTTGGAATTCCTCAGACTGACTTTGTACATCCTCACGCGAATCAGAGACTAAACCTATAACACAAGATGAGGCAAACAAGAAGACCAAGTCAGCAATGAACCTGAACGGTAAAGCTTTGCTGAATGGTTCAGCGTTTTGTATTACTATTATGGGACATAAAACTATGTATACAGCAGTAATCAAGCATTATTCGATGCAGTATATACTAAAAACCAATATTAAGGAACACTCCACAAGGAAATATTTATGAATTCCGTGGGGATTGAGGAATCCTTCACTGTTCAACCGGGTATATATGTTAGGCACAATCCCAAGTGACTGAAAATCATCCTCAAAAGTGTTTCTAAGCAACGAAATTTATTTTAAATAATACCTCGTTATTTATTCCAATGTGTAACTTATACGTGAGAGTTTAGGGTGCCAACGAGCTGGTGTGATGAACTTCGACAACAAACTATGAATTCCATTGGACAGCAGTTACACTACAAACCAATCCGCTGTAGGGTCGCCTAGTAAACTCAAACCTCGTTTGTTTATCAGCGGAATCGAAGTACCATTTCTGAATTCTCGTATGTACGTGTTCACAAACCAAGAAGAACACACTTGACTGTTGTGAGTGGAGACACCTGTAATCTAGTCGGGGCCTGTTTGCTAGCGTGTCCAAAACGCGACGAAGCAAGCAGATGCTCAACCATCTATTGAGAAGAACAATTGTCCTATTAATAGAAGGAATCATCACCTTCCTAAATTCCGTCTAATCCTCGGATGTATGAGAATAAAACCTGGAAAAGGATGTCTCCCAAGTTCTTAAGAAATTGGTCCTCGTCAGCATACGACACTAAAAAGCAGTTTCACAGTATATGCATGTTGTGAAATATCAAAACATCTGGAAAATGGATTCAGGCGTGATACAAGCATGATTGCCATATATTAGGTGAATAATGAGACCTAAATAAGAAGACCTGTAGACTTTCCCCTGTGCTCAGAAACACTGCAATTCCAGGCACAACCATGCGACAGAAAGCGGAGCAGATAAGTGGAGCGGGGTACATCGACGCTTCAGCCATCAAAGGCTGCGTGCGACTGCACATGGTGACGGATGGCGTCGTCTGGATATCAACCGTTTAAAAGCAGATAAATATATGAAAAATATATATAATGATAAATGGCTGGTATCCGAAGCAGATTTGTTGGTTAACAGCGTTCAAACTACTAGAAACCTGTACGTAGTAGGAAGCCACATACGGTTCGCACTGAGCAGAATATGGTGCTGCGTGCAACACCTCGGGACCGAAGTGGACCCGAGTCTTAGTATGTCGCAAAAAAGCGAAATCCAGCACTTTCGGACATCAAGGATGCGACAACTCTCGAACCCGAACAGCGAGGTTACCGGGCAAGGTCAGTCTTAGCGGGATCTAATTAGTCCGATGAAAGAGGGTTATTTAGGTCAAAACCTGAGGACCAACAGTTCTTGGTCACAGTACATAGCTCCCACCGTTAAAAAGTGAAACTCGAAAATCTCTACGTACACCCTACGATAGGAGGTTTGGGTTCGTCCGACGGAGCCGAATCCTCTGATATTCCGTCGGTCCGACCTGCGCCAATTCGTCCAGCCTCATCCAAACCTCCACGGTCAGCTTCATCCTGAGTTGGGGAACTTTGAAGTGAGTTGGACAGAGGGTTATTATCCGGTAAAAACGAGATCGACCATTGAGTTATTCTCTCTACATCGACTTTCCAACGACGGTACTCCTCCAGTTGTCCTTCCAATTTATCAATAGACTCAGACAACTCATCCAGACCGTAACGATAGCGCATAATCTGTTCCTCGTGTGGGCAGCAAGTGCGTGCTTGGTGATGAGCGAGACAGACCATTGCTGCAATGACAAAGAGGGATGGGGAATGCAAAGAAAGTTACATTTTGTAACGGCAAAAGAACACATTTTTTTAACATAAGACAGATACCGACAAGTGTCAAGTAACGGTAGTAACAGCCAAAACAAGGACCGGAAAATGAGCAAGCTTCTTGCATTTAGAGGCGTTTTAGCAAGTTTAATTACACTCTGATTAAAAATGGGTAAGCATGTTTGATGTGAGTACAAAAGTAACTGACACATTTGGCAATAATCAAAACCGTTGGAAAGGTCTTGAAATACTAATAGCTCGCGTACGTTCATAGGCTGTTGATCTGTTCGCCACACTGATGTTGTCTCTCCATTGGATGACGAGAAGTCTGCAAGTTAATTGCTAAACTCGGTACACAGAACAACAGCTACCTGATCGACAACCAAAAACAAGCGAATCAGTGCCTCCACGACGCACGTGGTGTACATTTGAGCCATACACCAACAACTGGAGATTACAATGTGGCACCACTATTGAACAATCGTGTACTCACTCAATCGCTAGGCGTATATAAAGTAACACTACTCTTCCCCTGTCAGAATACTAGACACCTCGAGAAGAGACAACAGTAAACCCGTATTTGATATTGGTGATTAACTGCGATAAAAGTGTTAAACAAGTGTTCAAATAAACAGTGGAAAAAATGGAAGGTAGTGAAGCAGTGATGGCGAAACCGGTCATGCGCTGTTGACGAGATCTCAGCAACCCCATGAGTAGTGTAATATGTTCAGATAGGAAGAATAGGTTCTTTTTGGAAGGCATTGAAGGAATATTCAGATAACGTCTCGGTAATCTTACGTTAAAGTGTTTTAGTTGAACCGATAGGGTGGTCAACCCGATATCCAGCAATCGGTTGTGCCTCATTTAATCGCGAACATACCACTGGAAGTTGCCACCTGTGATGCAGGGACTGAGCGAGTAAGTACATTTCAAGCCAGTCCTTATAGTCAGAAAGCAGCATAACTCGTAGTTGTTAGAAACCGCAACTCTTCCAGGTTTCATGACGCATTATTACCAAGCTGAAGTGGAATCTTTTTTCTTCCGAAGTAATAATGAACACGTTTCAGTACTCTATTCGAAATACATCCGATAATTTACAATGGCCATGAGGGACTGGTCTTTTCTCTCAAGAAAACTAATGTAAAGCCTCTTCAGAATGACTTCGTATTTCATCATCCGGCGATCCCCTCCCACCTTAAGAAATGATTTCCCGTAGCAGCTAAGTAGTGAGGGAAATCTTACTTCTGGCGTTTTCCGCTAGGATTTGTGTTCTAAAATACTAATGCGAATTTCTGTCCATGTTTTCGGAGAGAAGGTTACAAAGTCTGTGCTACACGAAAGAAAGTGAGATGGCACCATTTCAATGATGCAGTTTGACAGTAAATTTGACTGGTCTAGCCACTGATCTACGACGCGGCGTTGAAAGCAGGATTACATGGGTGTTACATCTTGCATGGTATTTGATACGCAAGCATTCCGACCGCCTCCCTTAACTAAAATCTATACGCTTCAGCTTATGTCACGTATTTCTACTTTTCCAGCTTTCGGTAGATATATCTGTAATGCCTGTAAGCAGTCATGCTTCAGTCCTCGATTACTAGAAGACATCCACATCCATGAGTCAAACCAGGCTAGGATAGTCGTGGTAAGTTTTTGGCGGCGGGCACTTCTGCTGACAGCTAGCAAACGTGACGAAGTGAAAAACCTTGCGTTTCAGTGACTATGATAGCAAGCTTGTTTAATGGCTAATCGTAGTGTTCTGACGATTCACCGATCAGACTTAACGGCGTTACAGATTGTTTCTCGAAAGAAAGACAAACAGTGCTACCACCATGATCATGAAATCTGGAACGCTACGGAGTGAACGATGAGGTGCTGACGAGTTCGACTTGATCGACTGCTTCAGTTGAGCGACAAGCCAAGCTGTGAGAATATTGCCAAACATGTAGACCGTGTTATCAAAATTGCATCGCACAGGATGAACCATCACGCATATCGCTATCATCATACTGCAGCCAGTCATCCAGCCGACAGCGTTGCAAACAAGTATGAAGTTCGTGTGAAGTTCCCATGGGACATGTAAAAGTTGGTTTTGTTCAACACGAGGTTCGCCCTTCAATGGTAACTGTACCTCGTGACGGTTCAAATGATGTCAAAGCCAGTGTTGCTGCGCACAGTTTACGGCAAGATGTAGTAGAGTACAAAACAATACCGGTTCGATTAACCAAACGAATTTGTTCATGTGGCGAGGACAAATTGCTACATGGAGTAATGCGACTCACATGGACTGCACTTGCAAGCAAGAGCAGATAAATAAAGCGTTGTGTGGCACAAATCACACTCCCGCTTATCGTCTTCCGAGTTCTCGAAGACAAGGCGTTCCGCACGACGGACACCCAGTCGTGCCACATGACGTCGAAGGCTTCGTTCTGTCGCCAAAAGTTCCTTCAGTTGCTTGGTAACCACGGTTAGAAAGTCGACGCTTAGCGGTTCGGTTGATTCAGCCATTCGACACAAAAGCTCTGCATGGGAGAAGACCGGCGCTCGATGAACCACGGCGTAATGTTCAATGCAATATTGTCCCATCTCAAACTGAAATTGAGTAGAAAAAGGCCCGTTTGAATAGTAAAGATGAAATATAAGTAACTAGAATCACCTGTGAAAGAACATGGACAGAAAACACCGAAGCGATGTGGGCGTTATCGATTGTGTGGGGTTACTAGGCCACTTAGAACCTAAGGTGCAGCCGATCCTCTACAACCTGATTGCGATATCAACTAGTGGTGATACGGCCTTCAGAAACTGTCCCACAGTCAATCAATGGAGCTTTATACTGGAGGTGAACACGAGCTTCGATTGCCGATTGGTAATAATCTGTTGTTTTATTCAACGCTGCAGTTTGAGACACTTCACCACATCGAACAAACGAAGATCGACCGGCTCTAAGTAAGGCAGAGCCAACAAGTCACGACTGAACACAGTTGAACATCCAATGAAGCACGCAGAGAGCAAGAACGGCGGTTTTAGTAAACTGACGAAAGCCCTTGTTGTTGATAGTGTGAAGAGGCTTGGGATTTGTGTGTGGAGATTTCATCCTGTAAGTGAAGCCAATCTATGCTGACCACAGCTACATCCTGTCTAACTGCGAGTTAATCACACTGCTGACAAGTTACTCGTGGCCGGACGGTTAAGTATTCAAACTACTAACCAAGAGGCCGCGAGTTCGAGACTCTCCGGACTTTCGTAAGATGCTGATAAGTCCCAATAAAGATGAAACAGCTGTACAGTGCTTCTCGGATTTTCAGCATAGATCGACTTCACTTAGAGGACGAAATCTCTACAAAAAAGCCCTTGGTTTTGCATTGGAATTCTGATGGCGTGTAGTGAATCCTTGTTGGCCAGTTTACGAAAACACAACAAATGGTCACCCAGCTACCACAAACGCAAGTTCGATTGACATGCAAATTGCGAAAACTCTGCCATTCACAAGGGAAAGTTCTGAGAGTTGTGACGGAAGATCTGAACCGATGAACTCATTCGAACTCATTTGAACGCATTCGAATAATTAAGTCCAGATGATCCTAACTTATGAAGATTATTCCTAAGAAATATGAAAACTCAATTGTACAGGAAAATAAGTTCTCATGGTTGCTTTAGAAAAATCAGGATCATCAGTGAGAATGCCGTATGAAGTTCCTGTGCGGCTACACCTTTTCGAAAGTCTCCAAGAGATACGTAGGTTACGGGAAAAATACGTTTTCCTTTGTTTGCGGCTATTACCAAAACACAAAACTTCTCTTTTCCACTCCTTTTATTGCATGTAACAAGGTGAGCTGACGTCAGAAAATCCATGTATGGAGGTAAAAACAGATAGCTTACGATTATGGAAAGTGAAAACACCGCAGGATGTTGTCTCTGCAACTACTAGAACAATAGACCAAAGTGCGACCCGCCCACAGCAAGCATAGTTCAGTGGTTGGGTGAAATGTTGCACATGCTCTGAGCACCATCAGAACTAAACCTACACACAAAATTTGGATTTCCAAATCCAGTTTGAACCTGGAAAATTTGACGTGCTTGGTGATGGAAAAGGTGATGTGATATTGGACCAATTGTCCACAGCTGTTGTTGTTCACAGGTACAGTCATTCGTTGAACGGTTGCTGTAAATTTGTGGACGCTAATGATCTAGATGAACTGAATGTTCAGGAGCAGGCAAATTAGGCAGTGTGAGGTCACTTGACAGACCTCGCACCTGGAGGTTACATGTGATGTAGCAATCAACAATAGAGCGATCATGTGAATATTTTCTTCAACGGGTTTATCTTCGGGGGAAATCTACATTTCAATTTTGAGATAAATCACTCACCATTTAGCATCTTCAAAAAGATGTTCCCGAACATCCCAAATAGACTTAAAGCGACTCTCGTTCATCAATCAGCCTATTCATCAGATCATTGATTTTGCCATTTGTAACGTCAAATTAGCATGGTAATTCCGTTGCTCAACTGTCCTCCAATCGTTATTGATACTCATCAAGTCAACAGCTGGTTCACACTAAAATGCATATTTAACTGAAATTCACCATCGTGCGTCAGCGAGAAAAGGACTGAAACTCTCAATCAAAGAGTCATGTGTCCGATCCCTCTATACCCATCTCATTCCGAACGGTGGCCAAACAGTTAAGCGCTCAACAGGAAGGTCACGGGTTCTAAGCTCTCTGAATTTCGTGAGGTGCGCGACGCGGATGATTTCTAACAAAAATGAAACCAGGATATCTGAACTTTTCAGGTATCGGTTGACTGCTAAACATCAAGTCAAATCCAAGGCAGCTATTTGGTAACTATCAACTTCTCCACAGGGATCAATGGCTGCTCAGAGGGAACATTCTGACTATTGACCAGCAGTCGGGCGATTGTCAGGATAGTCAACAGTCGGTTCACGTCAAGTTCCACACTAACCACCTGATTTTCAAGTTGTCCGCGTAAGTCGCCCCCTAATCACATGTCACTGTTCATCAGCCGCAACGCAGGGAACGATGGTAGTTATAAACCCATCCATAGGCATCTTTAATCGATTCAGTTCCATGCCATCCTTCTATTCAGTCACATATTTGTGGGCCTGAAGATATCGGAAGCAATCCTCAATTAAGACGGATTGACATATTGTTGTGGGAAGCCACAAATGAAGTCTGTTAACTGGCTGAACGAAATGCGAAACGTGAAGGAGAACTTTGGCTTACCTACGAGCTGGATTATGTAGAACGAATAAAGTCACGCGATCAGGTCATGTGCATTCTGAAGAAGGTCACCTGGTGCATCCACATAATTAAACTGTACCACATTCTACTCTTCTGCTTACAAACATCCAGCGGAAAATGGTGTTTCTCACAGGCAAGGCGGTGATAGGTAAGTAATAAAAATACACACAAAACTCGAGTCAGCACGTTCATTTTACGCATCGTATGCAGTTTGTAATACCGAACCACACGAGATACAATTGTTCTGCACTATATCGCAGTTGAGTGGTTTGCCGAATAATAGGAGGAATGGCTACTTTAACAGATTGTATGAGGTCTTGCCCGGGTTGCTGATTATGAACACCCGTATGAGGAACTGAATTTACAATGTGAAGTGTGGAAATTGAAAAGAAACCTAAATATCGCATTAACTGAAACCGACATGAGGCGGTCTTTGTGCAGCACATTCAGTCAAATAATATCGCCGACACGAAGTCCAGCTGAGATTCAGTTCAGTTTTCCGTAAAATCAAATTGGTGCACAAATGAGTGTGGTTCACGAATTTCGTGCGATTGTATCCGAACCGATGATTGTGCCTGATTGATGAGCCTCAAGAAAGATTAAACCGGCCGTGGTCTGTCGAATAATTTTCTGAAATCTTAAGAGCAGTTTCCTTAAAGAGTTGCGACCAACACCAGTGATACAGAATTCTTCATGCAAAGGCTCAGCGGGTAAACCCTTGCATAGATGATGATGACACTGAACGCGTCACTGCATTTCGATATTTGAGTTCCGCCCTTCTACTTTAGGAGTAAGCACAACAAATGGTTGATCTTCGTATCGATACACCAATAAACGTTATCATGCAAATTATACAAACCTTACGGAGAAGTGAAATCATCTACGCGTGAAGTTTCGTGTATTCAAAGCGGCAATCGGCCCAGTTATTAATTCCGTTTGTGGAACTTGCCCGCTTCACATACAGCATATCCACAACCTCGAAGAATTTTACCATTGGTGTCTAAGGCACATTCTGGACATTGACGGCTCGACGAAATACCAAATTAAAGGGTTTGAGAACCTGGCTTTAGTAACTCAGGTTTCACACAGCTATCATAGCGGATATGGCCTCAGTGGATCAGCCACTTAGCCCGAAAGCCCCAAAACGAACCCACACTGTCTCCATAGCCATCCTCGGGGTGGCACTGTCGTCTCCGGGAGGAGCTGAGAACCTTGATCGGCATCATCGAGTTAGCTTCGGTGTCAACCTTATAAACAGAGCTTCTGACGAATTGGCATCGGATCTCAATCTACATCATTCAAGTCTGTGACCGCCGTTCGTGGGTAGCAACGGCAGAGGACATTTTGCCACAGGAGACAGACACCGTGAAGTAACTGAGCCAATCTGTGCACAGAAGCGAAGCCAGTGTTGATTCTTTTCTACTATTTTTGTGTACGTGATTCCCCGTTTTGCGCCTATACCGTCTTTCTTGTTTTAACCTGGACGTGAACCGTCCTTTGACATCGTCATCGCAGGTCTAATTTAAGTCAATCACATGGCTTTCGCCATCTTGTGGTGACCTTGCCTTGATTCGGTGTGAACTTTTGGTTGGCGTAATGCTTCCTATATACAAATTTGTATAGGAAATTTGAAATGTAGCAGTTCCAAAACCGATGTATAGAGGCCCGCAAAATTCAATGATGTGAGGTTTGTACAATAGTATCATTTTATTATTGTATTCATGGTGCCACATTTGTCGATAAACCTCCACTTGAATGAGTTGACTTTTAGGGTCTTGCGCGTAACTCAACGTGCCACAAATGATTGCCGGGAATAATCAGTAGCTCTTTCATTTCCACGTGTTAGGCGTCCATGTGTCACCTGAAGGTCTTGGGGCGGATGCTACTGGAACAACGCAGGACAAACTTCGGACACGCTCCCTGGACCCTGGGTCAAATAACCATGGAGGCAGGTGGCACCGTCTACCAGTAGTGCGGAATAAAGATAGCCGACAGAAATTACATAAGAGAAGCAACTAGCGCCATCCAGTGAGTGAAAATATCCACCATCCATTTGCTTTAAGACAATCCGAATGAAACTGACAAATGTAACTAGCTTTCTAACAGTGGAGAAAATAGTTCTCGGGACATAACTGATAAGAGAATCGATGGCAAAAAAGCTCGCCAAACTCATCCGAGGTTGAAAAGACCGAAGTCACTTTAAACAGAATGCCTCATACGAAACAACCACTTTTGTCAGACCCCAGGATATTCCCTGAAGAGTCTACTCACCCAATCCGCGGGGCAAAAATTAACTGCCTCGGCGAAGTTGAATCCCTGATTGAATCCAGCATGGTAGGCTCGCGGAAATGTTACCACAAATTCCCCAGCGCATTGATCCAGCTTATAAACTGGCACGCCATGGGCCGTTAGTCGGTCGGGCGGTAGCATGGTTGTCATGTGATGTAGAAGATCTGGTGACGACTCAAATAATTCTGGTACTTCGGCGCGCATTGCAGCCTCGAACGAATCCGCCGAGGCAGTAGGTACTCCGTACCAGGTCTTCGGAGAACCACTGGAAATATACACAGAAAAGCATCCGTATCATAGTCGGAGGCATTCATGCGTTAGAAGTGCATAGTCATCCTTACTGTTTTGTAAACACTTGGTGGATTCTTCCTGAAACGAAGAAATCAACCAATCCAGATAAAACTACATAGACTGGTAGTTAAACAGTGAACGAATAGTAAAGATATTCCTCTTTCAACAGTACTCAGTCAGTAATCAGGGGGGATAAGTTCTAGCTACGGGTAAATAAGTTGACTGGAACAACAACAACGGTTAGTACGTCATCATTCGAAATGCCAGTCAAACCATATGCGTTCTTTACGTACGAGCAGAATTACTAGCTCAGATGTGACAGGTAATGTCAACAGGCTCGTGGGCTGGCCGAAGATTAAATTCTGATGTGGATGAGGACGGGCTCTAGTAACAGCGGAGCTCGAGTGTGGATTAGTCTGGATAACTGAGTCAGGACAATGGGAAGATTCGACCTGGTAGCCGAACAAACAACTCAGATTCTCACTTAACATATTATATCTTGAAGGACGATAAAATCTCACTGAAGGTAATAGCCCGGCCGGTAAGACCCTGTGGTAAGCCACAAAATTTTCTTAATCTAATATAATGTGGGTTAGAATGGAAATACCACCTTATCGATTTCCGGATGACACTAGCAAACAACTTCTTAACTTATAGATGGGTCGGTTGTCCACATATTACTTGTTTGCACATCAATTCCTCGTACGGGTATAGCAACCTGCAAGATTCCATTATGGCCCACTGACAGCGTTAGTGGGACCTTCCCCATAATGAGCAAGTACTCGCCGCACGAGTCTTTACGGTCATACACCATAGACAGTTCTTCAGCACAAGTAAAGTTTGTTTCTAATCCGATACATAGTAGATCAACTAGTCCTCCGGCCTTTACGATACGTGTATACACCATCCGTACATCAAGTAAAATAGGCAAGTCGATCCGCGACCAGAAACTTTGCTGGAATCGTTGACGACTGAATGTTCGGGGGAGTAACATGTTATACTTTGAAGATCAAGGCATATATTTGTCAAAGTCAATAGGAAACAAGACCCAACAAAAAGAACACAGTTCGGGTATTTCATGTTCATATATTTTTGGGCATCTGCGTTCAGGTCCCTTGACGGCTTCACTGAAAAAAACGGGTAAGGAAGTTCTTGAACAAAGCCGGTGGTCAGAACAATGAAGTACGTTGTGTAAAACGCCGATGATAAATACGAAAGCAGAACGAACTATCGACTGTGAACGTACGAGTGTAGGTAGTTTATTGAATAGCTCCAATGGTCCTCAATGTGCCAGCAGAAGCAAGAAAACACCATCCCAACATAGCACCAGGGTATCTGAGAAGAAAGAAGACGAAAATGGCATAAGTCCCCTCGGCGAAGACACTATGGCATGAACAATGGTATTAAGAACTACTGTTTCATGGTAAAAACCCTTAAAGACTTCCATAAGACATTTGATCGGTGTCAGCGTAACCATGAACAAATGCTTCAACTTTTTTGTTTACATAGGCGGAATTGATTTGATCTGATCACCAGAGCTTCATTTATGGGGTTTCTGTTGCGCAATGATATTTGGAATAAGTGTGCCTGAATGGAATGATGGTGTCTGACAGGGATTTGCTTTGTACAAATCCAGGCTGTCTGACCAATCTGCATCTCACGTAGTCCACGAGTCTACACAGCAGAACACATTCTGAAGTGAGTAATCCAGGAAAACTTTTTAATCAGAGGTCAATTCGCAATACTCTATCGTCAGTAACCAAACTTTAATTGGACACCGATTACCAGATTGACCTGGCCAACTCATGCCAAATATTGTTGTGCGGCAAGGTACCAATGATAAGCGAAGCGTCGCTGAACAGATTAAACCAGCCCTAACTATGTTCATAAGAACAAAGCAATTTAGTTTCCCTAAGAGCTGATCACGGTACTTAGAGAAATCAAATAACCAGTGTAGTTTAACAGTATCTGATTCCATATAGATTTATTAAAAGACTGTGGTTTGGAAAAACATAGGGGAAGAGACTGACCTTGGAACTTCCTGCCTTATAAAAAGTACTCATGTACAAAGGACTATGAAAAGATGAGACACGGAAATTTAAAACAGCGCAATTCACTTTGGACAGCAAATCTCCTCGAACCATACGGATGTCACAACGAGCATCCGCTTTTCGTAAGTACTTTCATACAATCTTGACATACCAAAGATAGCTAACTTTCAAGTCCGTACTGCATGCGATCGTGCGCCGAGAAAGATGTACTTCTCCGAGGACAACAAATAAATGCGCGCCACATCCGACCAAAGAACCAGACCTTATGGTAGTTCAAATATCTTCAGAATTAGTCAACTGTTTTATAACTATCAGCCATCAGCCTGATTCATTCAAGCCCTATTGGCATCTGCAAAAAATCAATAATACTGACCACTACTGATACTTAATTATCGTAGGAAAATTCCAAAGGTGGAATGAAGGTGTCATAAAAGTCAGTTCGACCCAATACTTTAAATTAAACGGGACTGAGAAGCAAATGTGTTGCAAGCGATACTCCAGCGCAAATCCGATAATTGTAAGAAATAAGGAGTTCACTTGCAAGTTAGTTGGTTGCCGTGTTGGTAGCTTGTTGCTACAACAAGCAGCTGAGTATGAAATCACATCATTTAACCAGTCTTGGTGTTTCTAACAGACTCTGTGTGTTGAAAAAGGTTGAACTGATACTCTAGCGAGGCTGCCGAACTAATAAACATTATGGTAACATATGTTGACACTGGTTTGGACTTTGATAGCAAATCTAGTCGGCCATGGAAGGTAGAACTGTCAAGTCACATGTTCATACCTCAGTTTGCGCCATTCTGAAGGACGCAGAAATGAGCATATGGTCGAAACAGTGTGGCCCACGGTGCTGGATGTCTTCAGGGGCTAAAATCACCGCCACAACAAACGACCACTCATTTTCTAACTGTCTTGATTAAAATTTTCGGACGCCATCCAAGTGCGACGGTATATCAGTGACGTCAATTGTTAAACCCTAAGCACTCCTCAAATCATGTGCTCCAGAAAGCCGTCTCACGACTACACAACAAATCCAGTACTGTAGTCCGATACATGCAAATGTTGAGATCTAATGCTATGTCCTTTCGTTGCGCCCAAATTAGCGAGGTTCGCGCCCTAACTTCACCGGACACTCTAATGCAACTACTGAGACGTAAAATTCTTGATCATCTCCGGCGCTTCCCTTACAAGTAAAAAGACTGTATATAACAATTCTACGTCTTAAAACGTGGCTTTGCACTTTGTAGCAATCACTTATTCTAAAAAGACTTGATTCTTCTGCTTTTTGGGATAAAAATGATATCTATGCTATACAAGTCAACAAGAACTTCAGCAGCAACGGTCCGAACATAGGGGTCTGAAGACTTAGCTTACACTCCAACGTTTCATCGATGCCGAAGACGAGAAGTCAGTTTTTGCAAAAGAACTTAGAAAGCTCCCCAACATTCACGCTCAAAAGTGTATGAACCTGAGTAACGGATCGCGCTCACGAGCTGTCAGAACTTCTACCATAAAATAAACGTGGTTAATAGAACTGACAGAAACAGGGAACGAAACGCGGTCCTAACATCCAGGAACACCAGTGGTATGGACTATCTGTGCACATTCTATCTATCTGTGCACATTCTATCTATCTGTGCTATCCTATCAGCGTGAAGATATGACAAAAACGGTCTACATCTATTCAAAATCTAGCTCCAATCACACGGTGAAGTACAAATATGAACACTGAACAGGCAAGAGTGGTGTTATTCACAACCTGTTGAGTGAGGGTACGACGATTAACAAGTCCAACCTTTTTATTATTCGCACTTGTTCACGGTGGAGAGACATATGGTTGGAAATCCTGTATAACACCGTTTTGTTGTCTGACGATCACTGGTCTACAGAGTGCATTGTCAACAAGATACCACAGGTGATCGCATGTTTCGGCATGCGCTTAACACCTTCAAAAAGCAAAACCTAGCCTCACGATTTCCGATCTTACTATGCTTCTGAAGCTTTAGAATAAAGAACTTGACTCGGTTAATCGGTTCTCGTACCTCGGTAGCCGCATAAGTCATGACCCAATATAGCAGATGAAGTAAGATAATCGAGGCCCGGAGAGAGTTCATTTGTATCATTTATGACACAGAGACGGATTTCGCTCAGGCTAAAGTGCCGTTTACACAAGAACGGTCTTACTCTGTGGTTGGGACTTGGAAATTACGGTTGGAGGACCTCAGGCGTCTTCAAACTTCTGATCACCGGTGTCTCCGTTGTACCTCAACAATCAGCTGACTGCAGTGGGTACGTAAGGTGCAGGTGGTGCGTAAGCCTGTATGGTAGTTAACCGACCTGGTCAAGCTCGCTCACCAAGTCGATGCAACTACTGATATGTGCATGGAAGTCCATAACTCCAGAATTTTGGCTTGTGAAGAGCATGTTCTGAAACCCTATACCTCAGGGTGCGGCTCTGTACTTTGTAAGTGCAGATCACATTCCAAAGGGTTGAGTGACGTCCGGTTATTCTACCACCCTACCAATACATATTCCTTCAGTTACGATGTTGAGAGCGGACATTTTGCCGATAACCGGCGATGGTTTGGCTTTTCAAGAGCTCACCATATATTCCCCCCACAAGTATGCAAATATAGGGACCAGATTAAGTCCGATGCTCCCTGCCGGACAACAGTCCAAAAATGTGCCTACGGCCGACTGAGTCGAGTGTGAATTTGAATTCAAGGGACATTTCGAAGCAGTGGCCTATGATCCCAATGTCGACCTTTAAATAGCTGTGCAATTAGCTAGGAACTAAGAATTACTTTCTCAATCCCCTGATTAACAGAATCGGTCGACTCGTTATTACTGACCAACCGGTTCGAACATTTTCGTCGAAAGCTGATATTAATAAATGATAATCCTTCAAGTGTGACACACTTCCGGTGCCTAGGTGCCACGCTAACCGAAGGAAGCATGAGGGCTGAGAAACAGCCAGGTTGCCGAGCCTAGACAGGATAAGTCGAGATGCGGAGGTCGAGCTGGAAGCACAGACCTTTAGGCCAGTAAACTCGCGATTTAATCACTGAGCCATCCCGGGCTTTGATAGCATGTGCTGGTACAGTAGATGAGAGGGGTGTTATTCTTAACTGGCTATCCAATTTCATTCCAGGAAAATACAAAGCCACAATCACGGCCACAATTGCCAATGCCTAAAGTGCACCTATCATCCCACGTTACTGAACAATTGAGCCAGTTGACTATCAGCATGTTAATCGACCGACTAATGTTTCTTTAACCACGATTAGCGAACCATGTACACCGAACCAGCTTCCATAACAAGCACGGATGTTCATGGGTGATAAGAGGATCGAATTTCCGAATAATGTACTTTAAAAGAAAACACACCAACTGTATTTATTTACTTTTTACTAACCCAACACTTTCTGCAGCCTTGCAACACATTTTTTTCAGATCACTGATTCCTCAAACAGGAACACTGGTCTGAGCACGCGGCTTCTCTGCGTGCCAACGCATCAGATCCTATTTAATATATGGACTGAAACTTGTCAATCAAATCTAATCTCGCGGGGATGTGCTCAGGATTAGTGACATTAGTGACTGGCATAATCAAAACAAAAACATGCTCAGGCAGCAACCAGCGTCCCATTATTCCCTATTTGGTTTTGGGTGGGCATAAGTGCGTTCTAGAATCAGTGTGCTGTTGCACCTAATACTTAAGCGGAGGAAAGCTACACATTATATATTGCAGGTGTCTAAATGGAGTAGCCCACTACAGGATTAGTTAAATCGCTCGCTTTATTCAGGAGTGAATGAAACGAGTTTGTACACCACACACGGATTTCTTCCAGCTGGTATTCATCAGTATAATGACTAATTTGGACGACTGCAGATAGGAAAGGTGAAAGGAACTTACAATCATGCCTGATATATCAGACGGCAGAAAGCGCAGCGCCGAAAGATCATTGACCGGCAAATTATTCAAATTCCATGGAGATTCAGCGTATTTCTTTCTTTCTGCATTCTGACGGTCTCCTTTGTACGGAAATCCAGAACCAAAATCGCGCGCGTTCAAGTCTGCTCCGTACTCAACAGTAATACCACTATTTTGGCAGCTCATAATTCGCCAAAATTCTTTTTCCACTTCGTCTAGAGAAATCAACTAAAGCAAAATTAACTCTAACTGACAGCCTACGTGTGCAGGTTTTCCGAAATGCTTTGACTTGAATTCATCGGCGAAGTTTCCAAACTTTGCTAGGGTGCGACGCCTATCCGAATAACTGAAACCAAAAGCTTCATCATGATGCAGCCTCCTAAATCTTTTGGCAACACAACTGGGACAAAACCAATCGCCTTTAGGAATGTCTGACAAGGGTGGCTGGAGGCAATATGTATGACAGATACCAAGACTGTCACAACCGTCACACAAAAGTAATCGATCTTCGTCCTTCGAAGTCCTGCAGACCATGCAAACGGGGTTTCGGCGCTAACAGACAATAAGTGTTCAGCAGAAAATGTACAAACCTTAAGCCGTTTCTTCTGAATCGGAACGTTCCTAATGGGCTTGTCTGAACCAGCTGACTTTCCCTCCTGAAAAACCATTCAATATCCACTTTTCACATGGAAATACTCACCTCATACATCTTTCGTTGTTCCAAAAACCGATCATAGGGATACAATATTCGCTTGTACTTTGAACAAATGACAGCTGCATGCGACGGAATTGAGCCGAACCCAAGTTGCTGGCTCACACATGTCCACAGCTTTTGCTCACACACAGACTCAAAACCTCCTTTTGACTGAACACACTTCCACAGCTGATAAAGATCAAGAAGCTTCCTTTTCACAAATGGTGCAAACAATTTCACATTCTGCAGCCCAGATCTTCAGAATCTACCAAAACAATGCTTACTTGTGCTTCCCAGAAGTTTACAAGTGATGTAGTAAATTCTGTGCGAACCCTATTGAACGCATGCAAGTCGGAGAGGTTTTGTATTCTGGGTGTGAATGTTGCGCTCGGGTTTGCACAGAATGGAGGGCGCCAACTCTAGAAATTAGGACGTCACATCCAGCGCAAAATACCTGTGGAGGCCGTATTTTGAATATACCGTAACTTCGTGCAACACCGGAAACTTTACTGATATATCTGATAGGGTCACTAAACTCTTCCACGGTGGGCGTGAATGTGGGCGCGGGTGTAGCAAGACTCATCAGGGTTGTAAAATACAAGCTGCGGAAGCACCGAGGATCGTTGGTTCTCCAATAGTGTTGCACTACTGCTATGTGTGGACGGGAATTAGCAAAACCTGAAAACCAGCCAGGAAGGCAAAACACCACCTGTCTAAGACGAACGACAACTGAAATGGCTGGCGAATGCCCTGCTAGCAACGATCCCAACGCAAGCCTAGTGCGTGATTGGTCAATATTTTATCGCACGACTGGAACACTCAGGCTGCATGAGCCAACCACGGTCGTCCCTCAGGGGTACACACCTAATTCATATTTAGATGGTTCTCGGTGGCTTCGCGCATTGTCTCTATGAGAACGTTGGGAAATTATGTGAGGAATGTGTTTTTATGTGCTCTCTTACGTACTGCGTTCGCAAGTAATCTCAAAAAGACTTGGATTATAATCACGACTATTATGTCTGCACAAATTCACTCTGGAGCGGTCAGTCTCAACCTAGTTTGTGAGAATTAAGTTTCGTACGTATATCGGAATAACCAGAAGAACTAGAAATCCAGAATTCAAATCAGTGCAACAAGTAGCACGTATGTATTCGGATTGGCGTATGTGTACAGCATATGGAATATTAAAACAAGAGGATAATGAATAGAACAATAAACAGAGTATCAGTCATGTTCATCACATCCGCCACGCCCCGAATGAGCGTGTGGATGTTTATAGTCCAGTGCTGGTCTTGACCGCAATCTTTCGGATCTTCTCGGAATGGAAACTTCAGACACTTCACAGGTAGTGCGTTCTTCAGATACAACATATTGTTCGGACACCATAAGATCATCTACAAAGGATTCATTAGTATTTGAAACAGCAGGAGAGCCGTTAACAGACTGACCTTTGGTATTGAAATCAACCTGGTCAATGTGTCTCCGGTGACAAGAGAGATCATCCAAATCGAGAATTGCGACCATCCGTTCGCCATTCGATGAAAGTGCTATTCCTGTAGCAGGCCTTAAACCATTACCCTTGAAAAATGTGACATCAGCCGTTTGGGCACATTCAAAACTTGTACGTAACGAACGAGATTTAAATAGAAGCCCGGGACTCCTCCCAGTAACGGAATGAACAGCATTCCTGTATCGCTTTAGAAAACTGTCAATCACACGGTCCAGTTCCACAGGAGTAGTAGGAGAGAGTAAAATACTGGTAGACTTTAGTGTTCGGACGAAATTCTCAGCAAGTCCATTCGACTGGGGATGTCGCGGAGCGGTAAACAGATATCGACATTCAAAACCTTTTAACCATTCCTCGAGGAATTTTGTAGTGAAGTGTGTACCGTTGTCAGTGACCAAAACAGTTGGTATACCTTCACGGCTGGACAACTTCCTCAATGCTTACTGAGTGAATTCGGCACTTGGAGAAGTAGTCAGAAAAACTTCAGACCAACAAGAATTTGCGCCAATAACGACTAAGGCATAGTATTTACCGAGAAAAGGACCACAGTAGTCGGCATGAACTCGTCGAAACGTTTAACGAACAGGCTCATATAAGTCAAATGGAACAATTCGTCTCCCGGGTATTTGCATGCAAACTGTAGGCTTTGGACATTTGAGAATCGGTTGTTTGATTTCATTCTCATTCACAGAAGTCGGTAAGGTGATACTGGTTTGCAGTTAGCGTAGAACTATGAGTCCGATAATCGATGGTCCTGACGTTGAAGCTAAAGAATTGCAATCGATAGGGGCACTTTGGGGTAATCTCACAGGGATCGTGCAACTACCAACTGGAGGTACAGAATGTCTGGTAATACCGCGAATATTAATACCTGTTGGCACTAGCACGGCACTGGGTTAGAATGCAGTTAGATCTGACTGTGAAATAGTGGACCCAACATTACCAGTGTCAGCAATGAATTCATCGCGGATTCACGGACTGATACACAGGATCGAGGCTATTGCCCAAGTTTCCCGGGTCACTTTTGTTCTTCTCGGTCAGTGGCTGTCGTTCACCTGAAAGGCACAAGTAAAAAAGGGTGAAGCACCGCTCTTTATGTTCTCATCGGGAAGCAGTGTGCTTGCCAGTACGAGCATTCGCATAAATAAATGTCTAATAGTACTTTAAACTGCATTCTAGAAAGAGGGTGAACAACCGTCTGAGGAAGGTCATTCCACGCACCTACCACCCGAAATGATAAAAAGTTTTGTCTAATAAATGTGTGTGCTCTGATCTTGAAAATTTCCCACTATGTCCCTGTCGTGTGTTTACTGGGTCAACGGTAAAAAACCTCCTTGCCGAGCTTTGTTCAAACAGAACCAAGTAATAGTTAGGCCCCCTCGGGGGCGACGGTACTTCAGGGGAAAGAGGTCAAGCTTCGCGTAACGCGTTTCAAAGTCCACGGATTTGAGGCCAGCAACCATTCTCGTTGCGGCTCGCTGGACACGCTTAATGAGGGGGACGTCTTTCGTGCGTCCCGGGTAGACAAATTGGTTGGCGTATTCCAGGAGCAGTCTGACGTAGGCCCCATAGGGTATTTGGAAGTCCCTGCGAGTAATACGGTAGAGGGTGCGTCGGATCATCCGTAAAATGCCGAATGCCGTTCGGGCCGATTTCTCATGGTGCAATGAGAAGGACAAGTTTGAGGAGACCCAGACGCCCAAATCCTTTTTGGCATCCATCCTCATGATGGTTTCTGCTCATTTCTCACCATGCATAACAAAGGCATTCACTGAGTTTCCTCCAAACGACATATTGCCGCACTTTTCGTCATTCAGAGGAAGGTACCAGTCCAACGATCATCGCTTGGCAGCGTCTACATCGACTTGGAGTGCACTGGCTTTGGAACTCCAGGAATTCAAGTCGTCCGCAAAAAGTCGACATTGACCTGCAAGAATAACTGCAAGGTCGTTGGCGCAGATCAGAAAGAGCACTGTTCCAGAACGGACCCCTGAGTAACTCCAATGGAGACCGGCGCTGGAGAAGAGTAGGTCGAGCGTATTCTCACTCGAAATGATCTGTCTGATGGGAACGCCTTGATCCAGTGAAGGATTTTCCCTTAAATCCCGTAAGACTCGATTTTGTGGAGCAGCGGGACGTGTGGGACCCTCTCAAAAGCTTTTGAGAAGTCGAAGAATATGGCGTCCGATATGAGTCCTTCGTCTTTCGGTTGGGTTAAGCTGCCCATAAACACTAGCACGTTTGTCACCCAAGAGCGGTGTGGTAGAAAACCGTGTTGAGCTGGAGACATCGGGTTGCTGGAAGTAAGGTGATCTAGGATAGCTCACTTCAGAATGTGTTCCATCACCTTACATGGCACGCTAGTGAGGCTTATAGGCCTGCAGCTGCCAGGCGATAGTCGGTCACCAGTTTTGTAGATTGGCGTGACAATCGCTTCCTTCCAAGCAGAGCGAAGGCGGCCTTCGTCAAGCGACTGATGAAACGCCAGGTGTAAATGATTTGCCTGTGTGGAGGAAGTTTATTTCAGGATAGTTGGATGGACCTCGTCGGGCATCAACGCGCAGAATGGGTTGATCCATTGCAAGATTTAAAGAGTGTCCTCCACCGTGAAGACCAAGTCGGTTAGAGGCTGTTCAAAGTTCCCTCTTGACAAGAGTGGATGCGACGAGGCCGCTGGGGTTGAGTATGGACATGCATAGTGTTTTCTGTAAGCCTAAAATACCACAGTTGGGTCATTTGTCGGTTTTCGGTTTCTGTCCCTCAAGGAGAAAGCAGATGGCTTGTTTCTGTGGCGATGTCTCCTGTATTTGAGCAGTAAGTTTTTGTTTTTTTTCGGATGGGGTCCAGGATGGTGGTTTGTTTTCGTATGTGCCGCTGACGGATTTGTGGTTTACAGCGTTTCCGAATTCTACGAAATGCCAGCTCATCTTCCGTATCCCCTGCCTTCAACTTTTTGAAAAAGAGTTGGGATCTTTTTTCCAGAATTCGCCTAATCCTTTTTGGCATTCTGCGGTTCACCCGAGTGCGTGCTGGTTTTTTTGGGACGAACGTCTCGTCAGCTTCGTGAACTTTCTATACGAAGGTCCCATATAGTTCTTCCACTGGAGCTGGTCCCAGTGTGACCTGTTCAAGAAAGATGCGCATTCCTGAGAAGACTGCACGGCAGAAGTCTCGAAACCACGTTTGAGGTTCGGGATTTCTGGCCCAATAGCAGATGAAATCAAAGGTCAGCACACAGTGGTCGCCATGTCCCAGTGGAGCGTTAATCGTTACCAGATGTACGAAGTGTCTTTCGTTGGTGATGGCCAAATCCAGGAGGGTGGATATTTGGCCTGCTCGGTATCTGGCGGGTGAAACGATATGTTGAGTCCAAGCGCTCTGGTGAACGACTTCAATCCTCGCAGCTGCAAAAAGCCGGCCTGATTTGACGCGCTGGAGCTCCATCCAGGAGGTCTTTGGAGCGTTGAAGTCACCTACCAGCAGGAGATGAATGAAGTGGTAGTTGGAGGAGAGTTGCCCAAGGGTTTGTGTGAGGAATTGGTCATCTTCAGGGTAACTCGAATGTCTAAGGTAGACCACACCGAGAAGGAGTGAATCGGACCCGCGCAGCGGGAGTTGAACCCACAGCGCATCGCAAAAGGGTGCGGGGATGGTGTCGGGAAGGACAATCGGAATTGGTGGGGCCGCATGTATGTAGAGAGTAACCCCACCTGCCCGCCCTCGTTTTGAGTCGGCTCGAGAAATAGAGTAACCGTCTATTGAGATCTCCGCGTCAGAGACATCTGGTATGAGCCAGGTCTGGGTGAGTGCGATTATGAACGGTTGTTCAAGGTAAGCTGACTGTTTAACGTCGCCGAGTTTGTTGAAAAGGCTGAGGCAGTTTGTAGACAAGCATTTCAACACCGACTCTGCTGCCTCCGAGGGTGAGGAGCCGAAAGTTGAGTGAACAGGTTGGTTAGCAGACTTAATATTTGTGCGCCGGGTTTGAGTCCAAGGCTCCGAGGGGGCCTCTGAGGCGATGTTGTCTGCTTCCCATCTTCGTGGCTTCTGAGGGTGCTTTTCGCTTGTGGGTTTTTTCCTTCCGTGGGAGCCCGGTTCGCTCGAGCCTTTTGGCTTTGAGGGACGAAGTCTTTTTTACCGTGGACGAAAGTGTCGACCGTTGCTGTTTGTAGCTTTTTCAGCACCCCCATTTTGGCGACCAGATTTGCTGTTGATCAAAAATTTGTGGGAAGCCTTCGCTTTCCTGGATTCTTGGGTGCCTCGGCACGGTTTGGCCGGAAAAGTGTCTGTGAGGCCTTGGAAAAGTGTCTCTGCGAGGCCCTGAGCGCTGGGTGGCAGCACCAAGAAATAATGATTTTGGTGGCACTCCCAAGAAGCATGTTTTCGCGGAGGACTGCACCCTGAAGCCAGCCAGCATTTTTCTAATCTGGCGAGTTTTATATGGCTTGTTTGGCTGCAGTCGCCGGCGAAGAGCGTTGCCAACTGGATGTACGAGTGATTTTCCGGATGGCTGTAGTCATGTTTATGTCTTAGGTCGTCGGTGTCCTGGGCGACTGTTGTGTCCACAAGCAGAGGGGCCGCTTTTGACGGAGTTGAGCTGAAGATTGGCTTCGCTCCTTGTCTTCACACATCTGACTCATCCAGTTCAGAGGCTGTAGCTTTGATGAGGAGTGCATGGCTGCAGCTGTGTTGTCTGTTACGGCGATAAGCGTTGATAACTCCACGTATTTCGGGCGCTGCTTGCATGTGAGATTTGCCTCCTACAGGGCATCACTGCCTTTGGTGGGTGAGAGGCCTGTTGTGGTCGAATAAAAACTGCTGTCCGGAAACGCAGCTGGTTTCGTTGGCCTGCTTTCAGGAGCACAAGGGGACATGACCGCAATCGGCTTGGTCATGAGTTTGGGGTCGGCTGAATTGGTGCCCAACGGAAGCCTGTTTCGTGCCTCCACCGCTAACCTGTTGGGACCCAGCGTTCGCGCACCTGGAGGACGATACTTAGATAGACGCCTGACCATTGGGTTGGCCTTCTGAATGCTGCCAGCCCGCTCCAAGATCCTCTGTAAGTCAGATGGGGAAGAAAGAGTGACAAGAAGTCCAAAAGTAAGCTTGCTTCCCTCCTGGTGTAGCCATTCTGCGTGGAGCGATTGGTCAGGCTTGATGAGAACATTGCTAAGGATTGACTGTGTCAGTTTCGTTGGCGTGATTCTTCCGGAGAATGACCCCCAGCTTATCAATCTGCTTTCCCTTAGGCGACTATCCACTAAAGACGCTGTGGCGGTCTTTATAGCCGCGTCAGAAAGTTGTATTACTTTCTTCGCACCCAGAGGGCTCGGTAAGGATATCGCGAGGTACTCGTTCATTGAAGAAAGTTCTTTGTCAGCTTTCGTCCAAGTCGCTACATTCTTAGTGTCTGATTCCTCCAGTATCTCTGAAAGACGCTCCAATTTCAGGTCGTGTTTCCCGATCAAAGCGGAACACTGACATCGGTCTTTCTGAATCTGCAATGGGGATTGGGTACCATTTTTGGGGGATTCCGTCTTGGTTGCGGTATGCATTGCACCCTTAAAGTAGAGGTAGCTGGCGCAGACAAACGGGTCAGGAGAGTTAGCTGGTCGGCTTATATGGTCGTCCTGTAAACCCGTGCATTTGAAGTTCCACCAGGCCTTGCAGGTGTGGCATTGCTTACCGCGTTTGATGTTCGACGGGCAGCCATTTCGCCCACATCTGGCGTGGTCTATCAATGGCTGCAGAGGGCAATCCGTATAAATTGATATCACGTTTAGGACTAGGTGTAACATAGGACGTGTGCGCAAAATATCAAGGGTTATCTCACAAATGTTTTGTTAGAGTAATAAAATTCAACAATTACTCGTGTGTACCCTGTGAATAGCCTGAAAAACGAAAAAATTCCTTTACAAATTTTCACGAGGGAAAAACGAAACCGATTTCGAACGTACCACCTGCTTGTGTCATGCTTTGACCAGAAGCGGATATCGAAGTTTTAACAACACGTGACGAATTTTGAGACAAAACAGAAGGAGAAGGGTTAGAAATGTCTTCTGATAATGCTTTTACCTCAGTGTTTGGGTCAGAAGTTAAGCGACACACTTTTTTGGACTCAGACAAGTTGAATGTGTCCTGTTTTACCGCAGATAAAGCACTTCGCTCGTCTGTGAAACATGAACATCTGGAATGGTTTCCCCAACAAGACTCACATTTTCCAAAGTTTTGAACCATCGGGTTAGAGTTACGATATGTGAAGTGGCGTGTTGATGGATTCGGGGCACGAGAATTTGTTCGAGGTTTAATTTGGTTACTCGTCTGCATCCTTGAATTATTTCTTTTAGAATTTCATTGGAATTTCTTTTAGTAACAAGACTGGGCGCGAAACCAAAGTCTCAAGGTCAGGTGTTGTAGATTTTTTTCATTATTCTAGCCCATCCATAGGTCTTTTACCAGTTTTTTATACTGGATAACAATTTTTCACGGTGCCAAACAGGCTTTCATTTCTCCAGTAGGCCTAATTAGTGCTAGCCCCAGTTTGTAGAGCGTACTTAGTCCTCATCTACATAATGATAATGTCCAACGTTCTGCCACAGTTCCACGCTTCCACAGTCCTATCCGAACTACCAGCCCAGAATATCACTATCTCCACCAACTGATTTTTCGTTCCTGACCGGATACGCCACCCATAGTAAAGTTTGCACTACTACGAAAGCTTTCAGTAGTACATATTCATAGAAGAAAAATGCTACTTCTCGCATCTCATTGGTTGAAGTGTTCAATAAAATAGGCCGCGCAGCGCGTCGAGGCACACTCGTCATGGCTTCCTCGTCGCAGTCTGTCGTTGCAACTGCTCCCGTGTCTGCTGAAGAGTACACAGTGGACGTCACCCCCTTGTTCGCGAGTCAGCTGGGTAGCCGCCTGTTCAGCAACGTTCATGAACTGGTACACTGCATCAAGCAGTTCGAGCGAACATCAGGATCGTACCACTACTCAAGGTTATTTCCAAAAATTTCGTTACGGCATTTCCTTAATACATATCCAATATGCTCCAAATAATCCACCGTAACACGATGAGGGGGTTTGGTTTCATACGGCGGAACCAATGGGTTTTGATTTGGCTGAACGTCTGGTTGCCGTTAACAAAGGATGCTACGTTGATGGTGCTGATAGCGCCTTACTTCGACCTGATGCTCAAATGTGTTCATCATAATGCTGTCCAAGGGTGTAGTCAGGTTGCTCTTGAACGGCTTACTTAAGGAAGGAATCATCGTTCCGAGTCCCTATCAATCCTTTTTCCACTCATGACACTATTTCCAAACTAATTATAGCGTCGTATAATCGGTCCGGTAATCCACAGTTGCCACATAGTCTGAGATGCACTACTCTCTCGGATTATTCTTGTTTCCAAGTCGGGATGCC
>NW_008751750.1:1144796-1147480 GCF_000715545.1 Opisthorchis viverrini | reverse complement strand
CTTTCCTTTGGAATCGCACTATAGCGTTTGCATCGCTGCAGAAGGTTTATATCTCACTTATGTTGATATAATGAAGGATTTCCTTGGGGTCACAGTGAAACTACTACTGGGAAGTTTAGGATTCATTACACATTCTTATTCAGTGTACATCAGATTGCAACCGATTCTTTGGAATAACACCTATTGATTATTTTGCATTAAAAAGAAATAGTAAAATTTGACACTTCGACCTGTAGACAGTTTCAACTTGCCAAAATCAAGAGAGAGGTCAGTTCTCAGCGACAGAAAGACTTGCAGAGGATCAACCTCAAACATTAGTCTCTGAGGACACAGAAGAGAAAACTATCATTTATATGGAAACCATGTTATGAAGCTCTCACTTACTTAGAGTAGCGTCCAAAAAGCATTATTTACTGGACTAATTGTCTGTTTGTTTAAAACCTGTACATGTTCTGCAACTTAATCACCTAATTGAGATCATTAAGGCCGAGTTTTTTGTTCTGACAGAATTTAACCAGAGCTACCAATCATGTCGCAATTAATTCTTGAGTTCCCTCAACTTATTGAAAATTTTGCAGTGCAATTTGATATTTATGATCCACATTTCTGCCGTGTCATCCCATTACTATATACAGCCGCCGATGTGACGATAGTAGGCGCAGTTTCTTCTTTGTTTAAAAGTCTTTGTATTGTGCGTATTCTCGTTTGCCTGCTATTTTTATAATTTAAAATGGCGTGTTAGATAAGCTTATTAACTTGGCCAACTCTAAAACACGTAGTTATACCGAAAAATATCTGGCCTTGATTAACGAACCTAGATGTGCAAAATGTCCTCGTTTAAAGTCTTTGTCTGCCAAATGGGTTAAATATTTCAACTTTATAACACCAGAGCCGATAAGATATTTTCCTAATGAGATTTGCAGCATGTTAATCCGCTTTTTCCGTAACCATATATCGGCATTTGTTCAACGAACTAAAATCGAACACAATTCAGACATTCCCTTTCCCTAGCTGGTACTCACTGAATTTCACCACATTTTACATTGCATCGCTGCTACCACGAACATCATTCGTCACACCGGCATTAGCAACACCTAACAACACGTTCCAGAGGGGTTTCCTTAGCGGCTGATGCATTTGATTGGTCCGCTACAATTAATTCAGTGTGGGGACAGAATGAAAGGACTGCTACCAAGAGTGTTATTCGTCAGGCTACCGTCAACCACCCCTATAGACACGTCAAAGGGGGTTTTCATTATCGACGCTTGCATCTCATTGGTCAGTTACATTACAGTCCGTGTGCAGAATATAATTGACGTGCTACTCATATTTTCACAAGCAGTACATTAATATTGTTATTCCTTTTTTCTCCACCAATCTGAGTTGGTGGAAATAGCATCAACCACCAGCCCACATAGGTATCTGAGACTGATTGTGACTATCTTAATACAATCCATAGTTCTCCTACTACCCTAGAACTCTCAACTGTATTCCACCAAATAAATCATTCCTCAACCTGCTCCAAAGTTTCTCATTATGTTACCGGTCCCGTCTTCCTCAAAGCGTTCGCTCGACCTCAGCTATCCTCTCGGCATGTTCAAAGAAGCGGTTTAGATCCAGGAGATCCAGCTCCCAACCCCCTCTCCTCTCGAAGCCGGCAAAGACAGCATCCCAGGCAACCTTAAATTGTTCAGTTGTTCTAACTGACATATCCTTGCCTCCTCAACCCGGCAACACTCTCTCACCATTGCCAGTAGGTTCTAAAGTCCTGAATGAGCTAAAAAATCTCAAGACACGTGTGCGCCAAACGGAGAACGAAATGTCCTTTCTCCGAACAATACAATCGATTGCATGCCTTCTGAATCCTAACGCAACATGCAATCAAAGAAACTTAGAAAAAGCGTCATTTCTTATTGACACCATAGCAACTGAGATTAGTCAACGCATCGAATGCCGGCATCAAGTATTAGCATCCGATCGAATCCCACTTGAGCATGCCGAAATGCCATCCTGAATGCATGTGGCATGCAGGACACCATCTGCAAAGCTCGGCGACTCCGGAAGTGGAAGCCATCCATGTGCTGCCCGATAGCAATTCAATTCCGGGAGGAAAAAGATGCCGCGCGTCTGCTAACAGCCCGGACTCTTCTCTCATCTACCGAAAAATTTCATTCCTTAAAACTTGAAGCTGCTCGTAGAAGAATGCAAAGACAGCTTACCAAAAAGTCACCGGAACCTGCTGCATCATCACCCACCAGGATTTGCGCTGACAAGTGCCGCAATGCCACACAAAGCTGTCTGTTGGACCCAGGTCCTGTGCCCCACACTCATGACAATGAGCCCTCCACTCCTATCTCTGGGCATCCACAAATGTTATCTCTGACATCCACCACGCCAACGAGATCGACTGCTGATTTAAGAGATACGGTAACTAATCAGCCCACACATGAGGCTGTGGTGGAGAATGATAGCACAGTTTCTCACTCTAGACCTCCTGACCTAATGACAATTCGTGTCTCCCCACCAAAGCGCTTCCTTGGAATCAAGCACCTGCTGTCCAAGCCTCGCACTGTAACCCCTTCTCCTATACCAACTCCCCGAGCTTCCGCTCTTCGCCCTTCTACAAACCTGACTGAACCCGTGATTCCTCATAAGCACATCCGTAGCCCCCCCACCCAATCTAC
>NW_008751750.1:1142874-1144131 GCF_000715545.1 Opisthorchis viverrini | reverse complement strand
GTCCACCCACTCCCCTCACCTTGCATCTCTTACCATAAATCTCTTATTCCGTCTCCTCCTATCAGCCCAATTTGCTTACCCGTTCCCCCCGCCTCCTACGATTTGATGCTGAAGGCTCTACAAAACAGATCCACCCAACCTCTCGGTGCCCCAGTCTTGCCCTCTCACTCCCTGTCTCTTAAACGCTTCTCCTGCCCTTCCAGCCCGCGTGACCCAAATCCCACTGTTTCTGTTGAGCTACCACACACGGTACCACCTCCTGACTATGCCGATTACAAACACCAGAACTGATATGGAAGTCTCCACCATTGACGATCCACTACTGGCGGACATTCCAGACACTGTTTGGCTTTCTGCCTGTCGGGCTAATCCACCGTTCATCCTCGGGTGTTTGTAGACGACCCCCACACTCCATTAGCTCGATTAATCGTCTATCTACGCTTCTTTTTCACACTCAAGCTCTACCTCACCCGAACAAACTAATTGTTGCGGATCTCAACCTTCCTGAGATTGCCTGGTCTCAACAAAACTCCCCTTTGCGCCTTTCGCCTCTGCTTGCTCAGCTTAATTTCGAAGGATGGTGCCAGATTGCAAGGCAACCGACACGCGGTGCCCACACCCTAGACATTGCCCTTGTAAGACAGAGACGTGGCTCTCTCCCAGCACACCTAATTCTCTTATCTCCCTTCCGGATTACACTATCTTCCGTTCTGATCGTTCCCACCGCCATGGAGATGGCTGCATCATATACACCAGAACTGATATGGAAGTCTCCACCATTGACGATCCACTACTGGCGGACATTCCAGACACTGTTTGGCTTTCTGCCTGTCGGGCTAACCCACCGTTCATCCTCGGGTGTTTGTAGACGACCCCCACACTCCATTAGCTCGATTAATCGTCTATCTACGCTTCTTTTTCACACTCAAGCTCTACCTCACCCGAACAAACTAATTGTTGCGGATCTCAACCTTCCTGAGATTGCCTGGTCTCAACAAAACTCCCCTTTGCGCCTTTCGCCTCTGCTTGCTCAGCTTAATTTCGAAGGATGGTGCCAGATTGCAAGGCAACCGACACGCGGTGCCCACACCCTAGACATTGCCCTTGTAAGCGGCTTTCTGTGTCCCACCGCGGCAGTTGGCCCGAAGTTTCCTGACGGCGACCACTGTATTGTAACTTGCAGCTGGATGAGTACTCTACCTTCAGCTACTCTTCCTCTCTTAAACTCTTTCATCCTTTCCCCGGGCATTCTTGAAG
>NW_008751750.1:1067877-1141736 GCF_000715545.1 Opisthorchis viverrini | reverse complement strand
CCCTGACTGAATTCGCCTCACAGTATTCACAGACATGCCGGACTGCTGTGGAGAATGTGCAATGCTCATTTACTAAGGCCCTCTTTTGTCATCCACCCGGACTGCTGTGGAGAATGTGCAATGCTCATTTACTAAGGCCCTCTTTCCGGTGTCATCCACAGTACCGTATCGTCTTCGCTGCTTGTCACTTGGGCTGGATCCATCATGGCTAAGGCGCATCAGGTTGGATCTAGGCCTCCTGCATCGCTTAATCTACTGGCGCGCTTACTTATCTGACTGCGGCCCTGAACTTTCTTCACGTACTCCCTATAATATTCGTAACGCAGGATGTTTACCCTCACTGTCGTTATGTCGAACTGTCTTTAGACAAAACCTTTTCCTTTGCCTTTGTTCTAAACTACGGAACAAGCTCCCCTCCCATATCCGTACTATCTCATCCCACGTTGGCTTTCGAAAGGCCATCGATTCTTACCTTTCTATTGAGGGGGCTGAGCGCCTTTTTGCGCCTAAGCTTACACTAGATACTTTTTTTGAAATGGGCCCTAAGCCTTTCTAATCAGCGCACTCACCCTGGCTGCCCTGTTATTAGGTCCCAGAGCTTACACTTACCAGCGTGAAACTTCTTCAAGCCTGGCCCCATCCCTGAGTAACCCTGTCAGCTCTATTGAATGTCTGGGGCTTTGCTTTGGTTGGATGTAAATAACCTCAGCCAAACTAAAGCCTCAGTTCCACACTGTTCCGAACCATTTTGCATCCCCTGAATACGTGCAGCGTGCAATATCAAATGGTGGGTCTGAAGATGCGCTATGAATGAAATACTTGTTTGGCCCCACAGCCCAATCATTCACACACACAGCACCGGTGCACCTCTACTTGACAGAGTGGTTCACACCAATGCTTCGTTTTCGTTTAGCCATAGTACACATGCTCTGAATATCTCCATTCTACTCCAATTGCCCAAAAGGTAGTTGATGATTCATTTGCTCCCGCAACTTGCCTCTTCCGGTGGCTGTTTGCTGTTCGCTTGTTCGAAATGACTGGGCTGTTTTACTGGTCTGGTTTTCCCCTGACCGGATAAAATATCTGGTAGCTGGAGTTGTTTATTATTGCACAAGCCGCACTTATGACTGCTTGGATGGTTTTCCACCTTGTAGATCTGGTAGCACGCGCGAGGGATGAAAACCTCGTGTGGTGGACGGGTACACCCTGCAGGGAGGGTCGTGCTGTTACGTTGCACCATGGTGCGTTCGTATACTCGCCACCCCTCCAGTAGCACGGGTGTATCGCCCATCGCCGGTGGTTCTGAGCCTGGTCTTTAATTCAGGAAAACCAAAAAAGAGCAGCGTTGCTGTTTGTCTGTATCTGGATTGGCCTTATTCCGGTTGTCCCTTGTCCCACAACACCAAGAAATACAAGCGGACGACAACTGTCCTCCCGTTTGTTCTAAAAAACAATACAAAAAGCATTCATGCATGGGGTAGCCTGAGAGTACCTGTGAGGCTTACGGCTAACGTCGACGTGCAAGGTGTTGCCACTCATCATATGCGCAAAGTGCTAATAACTTATGATTTCTTGATTACAAGGAGTCACAGCTAGCACTTAATGGCGCTTTTTTGCCATCCACCATTCGTTTTCTGGAGTTGACAGCATGGACCCGGCGAATGGTAATCCTTAATCTCAATTTACTGTTAGGTTGATGTAGTAGACCTCAGTTAAGCAACGATTCTTACCACTTATTTGGGAAGCTGCTGCCTGTCCGCTTTTCAGTTGTCCACTGTCACTGCTGACAGTCATTCTATTTCTTTCTATTCGCCCCTCTTCCCAAGCTTCAGTCCTCGACCGCAGTTGCCCTAACGCCCATTAGAACTGTTATTCACTCAAAATGTCTAGTTCCCGGCCTACACTCACACGATCTTCTAACAAAAGGAAAATTAACCGTGAGCCTACATCCGCATGACTCCCTGTGTCAATCTCCGTCTCACCACGGAACTGCGTATCCCTTCTCCGACCCTTGACGACCGTTACGGGGTTGTCCGTAAACCGAAGCATGTCAGCGCGATGATGGCATGGCACTGCCATACCCAGTGAGATGGCAATCCCGCAACTAATTTCTCCAGAATCTCGACCGCAACCCCTCGCCCACTCAAGCCTGTGGCCACAACTTCGAGCAGTTTTCATCCGGCCTCGTCTCTGGGATGGGCTCTTCCGTACCCAATGAATTTTTGCTGAGATTTGCCTAGCCTGGCTTTCCTGCTGCAATTTCGACTTGTCTGTTGCACAAGTTCAAATCCGTATACGGAGTTCAGGTCGCCCTATGTATTAGCAACCTGCCACCATCCAACCTATTCCCCTGCACCTGACATCCCTGCAACCGTGCAACCAATGGGTCTGCTTGCTTTCAGATTAAATCACAATTTTGAGACATAACTTGCCATGTGCTCCCAATTTGAGTTATCCCATCTCCATCTCCACTTTTGCTCGTTGTGACTCCGGCCATTCACCTAACCACCCAAGGTCACTCATGGCCAGCAATGGTTTTCAGTTTCAGTTTATGCCACCTGACTGTCTTTGATCTAATCGAACCTCATGCCCATTTTTCCCAACAAGTTGGGAAATAATCTATTATTGCTAAATCATCGGATGTTCCCTACTGTTTGTGTCATTGTCCTCTTTTTGTGCAACCCGCACCCCCACAGATCCCTCAGTCATGCTCCATTCTGATAGTAAATCTATGATCATGCCAGACGGTATGCCACCCACAAGTTGGGAATAAACATTATTATTATTATTAATAAGACGACGAGGGATTCCCCTCGGATGCCGTATTTTTGACCTCCCGAGAGCATGTGACTGAGTCCCACATGTCCCGCCGTTCCACAAACTCGAGTCATATGGGGGTTAGGGAGTAATTCCACACTGGATCATGGCGTTCCTATTAGACATAACATTCCTAGCGGAAGTAGGCTTGACATACGCTTACCTGGCGCCAGTTTCATTTACAGTTCCTCTAGACCCCTTTTCGGGACAATGGCTGCTTCTTTTCTACTTCAGTGACCTACCGGATATTCTTTCAAGCCCACGCCTACATTTGGTGGACGGCTTGAAATCCTGTAGTGGTATGTTTGTTATGAAGGCACCCGGAGACAGCGATTCCCCGAAGGCAGGCGTTCACGGCAACTTTTGTGGATGGAAGACAGAAAGAAAGATCGTGAGCCAAAGCCCAGTAAGCAAGGTTGTACATCACCAATAAGTGTATATAAATCAATCAAACTAGCGCAAACCGTATACTGAAAGTTCAAACGTCGGTGCCCTCCTCCTGCATAGTAGTGGTCTTTGGACTGACACCTTCTTCTACATGATTGAAACTGTGCCCATATTTTATTTTGAGGAGACTTAGGGAACGTTTTTGTCGTGTATGGTGGGAATGGACCAGAGGCATCACGACATTTGGTGGACGGCTTGAAATCCTGTAGTGGTATGTTTGTTATGAAGGCACCCGGAGACAGCGATTCCCCGAAGGCAGGCGTTCACGGCAACTTTTGTGGATGGAAGACAGAAAGAAAGATCGTGAGCCAAAGCCCAGTAAGCAAGGTTGTACATCACCAATAAGTGTATATAAATCAATCAAACTAGCGCAAACCGTATACTGAAAGTTCAAACGTCGGTGCCCTCCTCCTGCATAGTAGTGGTCTTTGGACTGACACCTTCTTCTACATGATTGAAACTGTGCCCATATTTTATTTTGAGGAGACTTAGGGAACGTTTTTGTCGTGTATGGTGGGAATGGACCAGAAGGCATCACGGAGATAGATGCCAAATGGATTTGGCTTTTTGGCTCTCTTAATAAACATTCTTCCCACTGCAACGTGAAAAATCGACACAAAAGGCACCCACCGTTCTGTGGATGGCTCGGTGCACCTTCTTCCGTATTACTCGCCTGAAATTCTAAATACTATATTTTTCCAACGTCAGACCACTTGTTGAATGCACCAACCAAGTTGTCTTCTTAGGATGCAGTTATGCAACCCTTACTGAGTGTGTGCAATCGCTGCCATCCCTAAATCTGGAGTCTGTGAAACGTGTCTCGTGGTGCCTGACGTTGTCATCCTGGAGTTTTGAAGAAGCTTAATACTTATTTGTGCTTTTATCGCATATTTGTGAAAAAGTTTTTGCACACCGGTTTTTAACCATTGACCCAGCTAACACACGGCGGGGACATCAAAGAAGGGTCTTCAAGCTCAGGGCACACACTTTCATTAGGGAAATTTCCACTCATTTCTAGTGGTTTCTGCGTGCAATAGTCTTCCTGCGATGGTCGTCCACGCTCCATCCAGTACCCATTTCAAAGCACTGTTGAACGCTTTTTTAATGCCAGTCTTCACGCTGGTAAGCTTACTACACGGCGCCTTCTAAGTGAACGAAAGCCGCTTAACGACAAGAACAAAACCGACCAGAGAAAATGGAGGAACCCTTTGATCTTTTTTATCGATCTTTAACTCCACGGATCGGTCAATCGGTGCATGTTCCGCCGGAGAAGCGGCAAAAATGTACCGACATCACTAGAGATTTGTCACACACAGCCGGCATTTGGTTGAAAATGTATTTCCGACAGTCGCATTTATTCGTACCAATTTCCGACGTGGATCACTAGTTGGATCTTAGTTCAAGGAGTCAACGATAACGCCAAACATTTTGGACTGAACAAGCCACTCTATAGTCACTCGCCCTCGCAATCGCGGCATTTTTGTCCGTCTGGTATGCGGGATCTAAATGGGTCCGCTCTGGGCGTGGAGCATCGGAGAACACACATATGTGTCAACGATTCAGCATCGTGGTTCATTATTTCAACTATTTTGGTTGAGCGCGCCATTTTTGCGTATGCAAACCGTCTTTCACTGGCGACAAGTTACACGCAAACGATGGGCATTTAAAAAGCTCGTCGAAAACTAAAAATTAATGATAAATAAAGATCGTTTTTATTGTGGCACCCTTTCGGTGCCTAGCTGCGTAGCCATGCGAAGGAAGTACAAGGGCTGAATAATGTTAGGTCGCCCGAGACTAGATAGGGGAAGTCGAGATGCAGTGGTCGGGTTTGAACCACGGACCTTCCGGTCAATAAATTCGCACTTTAACCAGTTGGTTCATCTCGCCTCGACGGGCGAAACACCTAGTCGTTTAGCCCGTTCTGTTGATAATGGTGGAGGTTGCACCTCCAGTAACCCCACAAGCTGCAGACCGTGTGAAGCGAACTCCTACTCTTATTACGAGGTAACGGTTCACTGGCCACTATGCCATTTCTTCTTCGTGTTGGCTGGATATTGATTCGAAAACTAACTCCCATTTTACGGATTGACAAATCCGTCTGTCTCCCGTCGCAGTTAGTTGCCGTTTCTATGGCTGGTTTGGCTTCCATGGCTGACGTTTAGCTCATTTGAGAGGCTTTGACATTCGCACTCTGAAACAAGCCGGACACAGACTGCTGTTTAGCGTTCGCTGGGCTATCTTTCCGTTGATGTGAGCTGCTTCTATGGAGCGAGTATCCAGGACCCGAGGAGGAGAACCGTCTCCTGATCGGTTTCCATGCGCTTCCGATTGCGCAATCCGGTTCAGCTCGCCCTGCTGAATTTGTTCCTGTGAGCGAATAGATTAGATATTGTTGTTACCGTACGTATGAATGCGCAAATAGGCGGAGTTAGCGCTACTGAGGCTCAGTTGGGTGGTCGTCTAGGACTGGAGTCGAGGTGCGTGGACAAATGTTAATACTTACTGGTGTTGTGTCCTCACTGCAGACTGTTTATGTGAACAAGTGGTTCAGTGTTTAAGTTGCGAAGTTACTGATCGAGAGGACCGTATTTCGAAACCGACCTCACTCGACTGCTGCGTGGACAAATGTTAATACTTACTGGTGTTGTGTCCTCACTGCAGACTGTTTATGTGAACAAGTGGTTCAGTGTTTAAGTTGCGAAGTTACTGATCGAGAGGACCGTATTTCGAAACCGACCTCAGCATCTCGACTGCTCCTCTCTATGCTTGGACACACTAGAAGTATCTTGGTCTTCGTGCTTCCCTCGAGTGGCATGACAGCCAGGCACGAAAACGACTGAACCAATCGCACAATAATGGTTTCCGCGCACTACTTCCGGAACAACAGCCACTCGGTCGTGTGGTGCCCCAGCAAACGAGCCAATCTTCAACACAGACAGGCTACTTCACCGGTAGCTAAAGGTGGCATAGGTCAATTGTTGATTATCCCGACCCAATGGTGTCACCTTGTTGCAGTGATTCGGCTTCTGTGCTGCAATGATCCTGCGGGCTATCCTGGCTGGGAACCACTTCCTAAAGGTTTAGTAATGCCAGGAAGGCCAACGGGAAGTAATCCGATAAAGAACAACCACAGTACATAATCAACATCATTGTTAGCTGTAAGAACCGCGTACTTGTCGTACGGTAGTTGCAGCTGCCACAGTTTCGTTCGATAATTTTGGGAGGTGGGGTAGGTAGCTGCGCATTGGAGGCGGGGTTTGATAAATTGGTGCGTAATTACAACACTGTCAGTGGACTTAAGTGTGGGGATCGGGAAGGGAGCTATGCGTTGAATGTGATAGCTTGGATGCACGAGCACCATTGAGGGTACGACTGGGCCATGTCTGATAATGTCTCTAACCATTGATGTGGCCCGTTTTGGAGGTCCCCGTCCAGGAAGACGACAGTGGCCAGCTGAGTTTGCTGGTACTAGCTTTTATACTTCGCTGCCAAATCATTGCTTGGCCGACTCCGGCTCGTTTCCACCCTTTACGTGGTTGTATGAAGAGAACTCCTCGTGGAAGTCGGTCAACTGGCATCCCGAGCACGTGGCCAAATCAGCGCAACCTATACACTGTGATAAGTTCATCAATCGAGGGTGAATTATTTCTCCCGAATACCATTCGACGTAATTCAGCATTGCTTACCCGGTACTCCCACCAGATTCAGGCAATGCTCCGAAGGCATCGAGTCTCGAACACTGAAAGTAGTTTAACGTCCTCTGAAACAAATAGTAATATGAAGCACACCGAAGCATTGTAAACTCGACCCTCGACAGAGAAGCTGATGTCACACCTACACCACAAGTGACGTAGGTTCACAATGTTACTTTGACCTTCCCAATCTGGATGGAAATATCATCCTTTGCAAGACCATTGGGACTGGTGCAGCTGCCCAGGTAAACAAATTTGTCCACTGCCTCAATCAGTTCATCCACAAGCATGAGGCTAGAGTTCGAACCCACCCAGTCTTGCAGTAGCACTTTACACTTCATACGTGTGAAGCGCACGCCAAATCGTGGGGCGAAATTATTTAGATTACTTAGATCCATGGCTGAGGTTTAGCTCATTTGAGAGGCTTTGACATTCGCCCTCTGAAACAAGCCGGACACGGACTGCTGTTTAGCGTTCGCTGGGCTATCTTTCCGTTGATGTGAGCTGCTTCTATGGAGCGAGTATCCAGGACCCGAGGAGGAGAACCGTCTCCTGATCGGTTTCCATGCGCTTCCGATTGCGCAATCCGGTTCAGCTCGCCCTGCTGAATTTGTTCCTGTGAGCGAATAGATTAGATATTGTTGTTACCGTACGTATGAATGCGCAAATAGGCGGAGTTAGCGCTACTGAGGCTCAGTTGGGTGGTCGTCTAGGACTGGAGTCGAGGTGCGTGGACAAATGTTAATACTTACTGGTGTTGTGTCCTCACTGCAGACTGTTTATGTGAACAAGTGGTTCAGTGTTTAAGTTGCGAAGTTACTGATCGAGAGGACCGTATTTCGAAACCGACCTCAGCATCTCGACTGCTCCTCTCTATGCTTGGACACACTAGAAGTATCTTGGTCTTCGTGCTTCCCTCGAGTGGCATGACAGCCAGGCACGAAAACGACTGAACCAATCGCACAATAATGGTTTCCGCGCACTACTTCCGGAACAACAGCCACTCGGTCGTGTGGTGCCCCAGCAAACGAGCCAATCTTCAACACAGACAGGCTACTTCACCGGTAGCTAAAGGTGGCATAGGTCAATTGTTGATTATCCCGACCCAATGGTGTCACCTTGTTGCAGTGATTCGGCTTCTGTGCTGCAATGATCCTGCGGGCTATCCTGGCTGGGAACCACTTCCTAAAGGTTTAGTAATGCCAGGAAGGCCAACGGGAAGTAATCCGATAAAGAACAACCACAGTACATAATCAACATCATTGTTAGCTGTAAGAACCGCGTACTTGTCGTACGGTAGTTGCAGCTGCCACAGTTTCGTTCGATAATTTTGGGAGGTGGGGTAGGTAGCTGCGCATTGGAGGCGGGGTTTGATAAATTGGTGCGTAATTACAACACTGTCAGTGGACTTAAGTGTGGGGATCGGGAAGGGAGCTATGCGTTGAATGTGATAGCTTGGATGCACGAGCACCATTGAGGGTACGACTGGGCCATGTCTGATAATGTCTCTAACCATTGATGCCGTTAGTTATGGAGGTCCCCGTCCAGGAAGACGACAGTGGCCAGCTGAGTTTGCTGGTACTAGCTTTTATACTTCGCTGCCAAATCATTGCTTGGCCGACTCCGGCTCGTTTCCACCCTTTACGTGGTTGTATGAAGAGAACTCCTCGTGGAAGTCGGTCAACTGGCATCCCGAGCACGTGGCCAAATCAGCGCAACCTATACACTGTGATAAGTTCATCAATCGAGGGTGAATTATTTCTCCCGAATACCATTCGACGTAATTCAGCATTGCTTACCCGGTACTCCCACCAGATTCAGGCAATGCTCCGAAGGCATCGAGTCTCGAACACTGAAAGTAGTTTAACGTCCTCTGAAACAAATAGTAATATGAAGCACACCGAAGCATTGTAAACTCGACCCTCGACAGAGAAGCTGATGTCACACCTACACCACAAGTGACGTAGGTTCACAATGTTACTTTGACCTTCCCAATCTGGATGGAAATATCATCCTTTGCAAGACCATTGGGACTGGTGCAGCTGCCCAGGTAAACAAATTTGTCCACTGCCTCAATCAGTTCATCCACAAGCATGAGGCTAGAGTTCGAACCCACCCAGTCTTGCAGTAGCACTTTACACTTCACACGTGTGAAGCGCACGCCAAATCGTGGGGCGAAATTATTTAGATTACTTAGAATTGCTTGCATTATGCTTGCGTCATCCAAGAAGAGCAATGTCGTGTGCATACTCAATGTCTGTGAGCGGATGCCCCGGGAGCTATTCGACTCCACAGGCATTAGATGCCAATAGTGAGTCTTCCATGATTGTATCAATGGCGAAGTTGTAGAGGAAAGGTGAAAGAGAGCAGCCCTGTCTGACACCACTTGATGTGGTGAACCCGGGAGAGAACTTCCCGTAGACCTTCAAATGGCCGCAGGGGTTGGCGTACAGCGCCTTAAGAAGGGTAGAAAATTTATGGGGAACATCATCGCTTCAAAGACACTGCCATAGTGCCTGACGGTCTACAGAGTCAAAGGCAGCTTTCAGGTCGAGGAACACAATCACTGTTAGTTACTTGAAACAGTATCGCTGTTCCAGAATCCGTCGGAGCGTGAAGATATGATCGATGCAGGACGGAACCCAGTTTGGTTTTCACGGATGTCTCTCCCTGTGTTCAGTCAACTTTCGAAGGATAAGACCAGAGAGCACCTTCGATGCCGCAGCTAACAGGCTGGTGCCACGTCTCCACAGCGTCCGCGTACTCTTTTTGAAGATAGGAATAACTATCGACATGCCCCATCCTGCAGGCACCTTCGTCCCATATAACACCAATAAGCTTTGTCAGATGGAGCATCAGGAATCCTCCGCCTTCTTTGAAGAGATCTGGTTACAGTCTCTCCGGTCCCTTCCCACCGGTCCCGCCTTCCCACGTTTTTGTGCGGATATTTTGTACTTTATTTATTCTTCCGAAGGGCGACCAAGATTTACATTCCATTCACCCGTGTGTATTATCTCCACAGCCATCTGAACTGTTCTCCGAAGTGTTCGGCCCATCTTTCAGTCGATGTTTTTGCGAGTGAATTAATGAGCCATCTTTTTCACTTATCGTTTCGCTGACCATTGCTTTCCTAGGGCCAGTCTACCGTATCAGTTGATATGGGGCACGGCTGTTTCCCGTAGCAAAAGCCTTCTGCATCTCCCGACCGCCAGAGCTCTCGGTCTTTCGTTAAGCTCTTCACTATTTGGCGTATGAGGGATTTGCGTGCGCCGTCGTACTCGTCGGCTGCTGCTATGGCTTTCCTGGCATCAATCATGGATAGCGACCATGCCGACATTCAGTGGACTTGTGGTTGAATCGGGGAGGTCGGACAGACAGCGCTGGACGCCGCTAACATAGCTCCTTTCACATTTTGCCACGCTTCATCCACATGCTCACTGTCGCCACAGTATTGGTTTACTGTGGAGAGTTGTTGGGCTAGCTCAGGTCGGTACTGTTGAACTATGGTCGTTCTTCGAAGATAGTGGATTGGTATGCTCCTCGCCATTTTGCGAGGACCTGAAGGGGAGCGAACTATCAGGCATGCACGCACCATGGTGTGCCCCAGAAGGAACGGCACACCTTTGGCTGATGACCACTTGTTACAACTGCGTTCTCGGTTGATTTGCAGTTAGTAACCGCCAGGTTACGTGATGCGAACGTTTATTTCGAACCTTCGTACTTGTCAGAAACAGTTCATGATCAGCACAACTGAAGGAGTCGGTCCCACAAGACAGTGGGAGAATGTAGGATTTTGTTCGCGGATCATGCCCCTAGCCTCTGACTCAAAAGCCTGACCCACAAGGCACCCGACAGTAGGGTTTCTTTGATGACCCTATCAGGAGCCAATTACTCAATAGTCTGACCTACTCGGCTGTAGGGGGTTGGCCTAAACCGAGAGCGCAGGGAATAAGGCATTACTGTCTCATTCCTGGTGCGGCTGCGCAGATCAGGTTCCTTTTGAACAGCACCGGGCTCTGGTTTTAAAAGTAGTTTGACCGTAGCGCATAATGCGCCGGCGGTCACGGTCAACCGTTGGGCGATCGGAGTGTGTAGTTTTTGGGGCCGACCTTTTTTAACCCGTTCTTCCTCGGGGGAAGGCAGCATCTCTGCTTGCATAAATATGGATATGCTGGTTGTCTAAGGGAGACACCCTACCGCCTTCATAATTCTGTCACAAAGGACAGTGCGACGTTACCCCTAGACCGCCTCGTAGCATGGTTACTCGTAGTATGAGGTCTTGCTGGTCTTGGCCTGACCGCTCCCCTTTGGCCTTTCTGGCATGGTTGCACCTTGTGGAACGACGTTCCAGCCAGTTTAACCTGCGAGATCATTGCAGCATTGAAGCCCGACCAACACGTCAAGGTGACAGCTTCAGGTCGAGCGTGTCATGTACTGCGAATAATCGTTCTGCCCAGCGGTCTGGAAGCAATGTTATACAACCCTTCGCGATTGGAGTGTGCAGGTAGTAAGACGTCCTCCCCCAGGCCAGCATATCCGTATTTACGGAAGCAGCGACGCTGTTTCCCTCAATGAAGGGCGAGTTATAAAGGACGGGCCCTAAAACCTGCACACTCCGATACTAGTGTACGACAAGCTTTCTCCCGAGTTCACCACGACCAGTGGTTTAAAACAAGACTGCCTCTCGCCCTTCATCTTCAACCTTATAATTGATTTGCCTAAAATTTTTCTGCCTGCCTCTGAAACTTCAGGGGTCGAAGTGCTCCCAGGGCATTCGCCAATTGACGTTGAGTATCCGAACATTGTTGCTCTCGGCAAATCAATTTGGTTTTCACGGGACACTCAAGTGAATCTCTCGTTTATGATGTTCTTCAACTGAATGTGCTGCACAAAGGCCGCCTCATGTTTCGGTTGGTACGATATTCGAGATATCGCAGTATATTTCCATAAAGGAGTAAGGCATAAGGGACTGCGCCTACCTGATGAACCCCAAGAAAGGCGAAACTGAGCTGTCGAAGAGTTTTCAGCAACCTCCGATCAAACCCAAACCTTATGATTGCAGACGAGCCAGTCGGCATGGTAGTTAAATTTGTTTACCTGGTTAGTTGTATAGGTCTCGGTGAACTGGCTGGAAATGAGATTACTTCTCGAATCGGGAAGGCTAGCTCAACTTGTCAACCTCCGGTACCTATGACACTGACGTGACGTCTGTTTGTCCGTCAGAGTCAGAGTATACACTTTCGGTGCGATCCTTCATGTTTTCCACACGCAGTGTTTAACTATCAGTATCTCTGAAGTATTTGTCGGGTCTGGTTGGAGCGGATTAATAGCGTTAAGGTAGGCCAGATTGTCTTAGGAAGAAGGAATTCTCCCACGATAGATGAATTACGCTTCATAGGTATGCTGGTAAGGGCATATACTTCGCACACCAGAAGACCGTTTGCTTCGTAGAGGTCCTTTCGCCTAACCGTATGTCGCGTGAAAGTGACCGAGAGGTGAACAGTGTATAACCTGTGTCATGATTTTTGTCTTCCAGTTATTATATTCACTGTATATTCGTATGGAACCTTTGTATGTGCATTTTAGCTCATCCACGCTTTTAGACAAGTAAAATATTGTTTATCCTAGATAACCCGGACCCTTTTTAAACTCGTTCTTTGGCACATTTCAAACGTTTCAGTTTACTTGTCTAAGAATACGATGGATCCACAGCTACGACCTTGTTTTTTTTTGACGCCGACGCAAACTCCGCAGATGCAGCTAAACGCTGGAATAACTGGTTTCGTACCTTCGACATCTATCTGAAAACTGCCAAATCTTCTAAACCTAACAAACCTGAAACTCTGATCCACTTTCTGGATCCCCTGCTATACGATCACATTGCTGATTATGCAGACTATGAATCTGTGGTCAACACGTTGCGGAAATTACATGTCCGACCGGAAAATGTCGTATATGCACTCTGCTTGCTGAAGACCCACAAGCAAGAGAACGGACAGATTGATCAGCTTGTAGGATAACTGAAGTCACTAGCCAAAGACTGAGTTTAAATCAGTGTCTGCAACTGGATCTCGAGACGAGTGCGTGTGTGATGCTGTAATCAACGACCTGGTGTCTATGTCCATCCGCGCGAAACTTCTAGCACGCAGTGAACTCACTCTGGACCAAGCATATCAGTTTGCTAGATCCATCGAGTTGGCTCACAAACAGTCGCAGTCATATGTTAGTAGTGAACCTATATCCTTATCTGCGATTCCGCCCACTTCACATAATCTTGTTGATTTGACCACTGCTTCTGTAAAATCCGTTCAAACCCCTGCTGTTGCTATGGTAAACATACTCTTTCATGGTGCTCTCTCCGAGAAACCGTTTGCAATCTCTGTGGTAAACGCGGTCACTTCCACCGTGTGTGCGTTCAAAAAATAGCACCAGGTAGCATACAAATTGTACATCGAAGCCCACTTTATCGTCATGATTTGCTGCGGCAGCACCTACCTGCCTGGAACGTGCCATCACAACCGTCGAAGTCAATGGCATCACTTTCCGTGCTCTGCTCAGTACAGGAAGTTCTTTTAGTTTCTAAACGTCGTGGAACTACACAACTGGAAAACCTACCCAACTTTCCCAGTCGTCACAATGGAATCTACGTCACTATCCTGTCGGACGACAGGTTACGATAGTCCGACAGAGGTGCATCAAAGAATGAACTGAAGCCCTTTGTAGTGCCAAACCTCCGCACCGACGTTCTACTCGGGCACGATTTCCTGGGTTCATACGGCAAGATAAAAATTTCATTCGGCGGGGACCGTGATTCTTCCACCGTCTGCGGCCTAACGGCAGTAAACGTTGAATCACTATCACTTTTCGCCAACTTGTCTCCAGATTGCAAGCCTGTTGCCACCAAATCAAGACGGCATCATCCGAATGATGAAGAATTCATTCGCGCCGAAGTTGACGACTTATTGCAAAAAGGTATCATCGAGCCATCAACGTCTCTCCGGAGAGCGCAGGCTTTGGTTACTAAGATTCTCAATCACCAGCGGCAGCTGGTTGTTGACTACAGCTAAACTATCAACAAAGTGACTGAGGAAATCTTTCACTACGAAGTCTACAGTACATTGCACCTCTTGTCTGCTTACCTTCAAGTCTGCATCTCCGCATCCGACAAGCCTTTTCACAACATTCAAAGAATGGCCTGTTTCAGTTTCGTCACATATCCTTTGGTGTCACAACCGGTGTAGCGTGTTTTCAGTGAACTATTAACAATATCATTAAGTCTGAAAAGCTGAAAAGTATGCATGCCTAAATAGACAATGTGACTATTTGTGGCAACACCAAAGATTGTGATAAGATAATCGTTCAGCTGTAGCACACTTTTGGTGCCTAGCTGCCGTACCACCCGGAAGAGGCCTGAGGGATGGGATACTGCCACATTGCCCGAGCCTCGACAGGAGAAGTTTAGAGGCAGAGGTCGAGTTCGGACCAAGGATCTTCCGGTCAGTAAATTCGCGCTCTAACCACTAAGCCATCTCGCCCCAAGATAAAAGCGTTCAGCTGTAGCCCCCTCCCGGTGCCTAGCTGCCATGCCACCCGAAGGAAGCACGAGGGCTGGGATACTGCCAGGTTGCCTAAGCCTAGACAGGGGAAGTCGAGTGGCGGAGGTCGGATTCGAACCGCGGACCTTCAGGTTAGTAATCCGCGCTCTAACCACTTCGGCCATCTCGCCCCAACCTAAGATGAACATGACTTCAGTCTCTAATCGTTTTTGAGAGCTATGAGGAATTGTGAAATCACGCTCAACGACAACAAAACCGTCACTGGTTCAACAGTCATCCGTCTCGTAGGTTTCAAAGGGTGTCATAAGGCCCGACCCTGAACACATGGAACCTATCTGTCAGTACCTCCTCCACGTACTAACACGGAACTAGCGCGCCGTCGGTATGTTCGCACATTGAGCTCATTGGATAGATTCATTTTCTGACGCAGTGAACAAACTAGTAAAGAATAAAGCATTCCCTGTACCTGCCGACGTAGAATTAGCCTTCGAGAGTTTTAAAAACAACTAGAAAATGCTACGTTAATAGATTATAATGAACCTTTGGTTGTTGAAACGGATGCCTCCGATGCTGCTATAGCCGCATCTCTCAGTCAAAACCATCGACCAATGCCCTTTTTCTTGAGGGTGCTGAATTCGAGCGAGAGGAATCATTCTGCCATGGAGGAGGACCGCACTATCGTTGAATCCCTCAGGAAATGGTGGCACTATCTACTCGGAGGTCCCTTCAAATTGGTCACCGATCAGCGCTTAGTCACATTCATGTATGGCGGTGGACAGAAGGGTAAAGTGAAAAACAACAAAAGACAACACTGGAGGACTGAGTTGTCCGAGTACAAGTGTGATGTTATCTACCGATCTAGCAGAGGCAATCATGTCACGGGCACTGTCGCGCAACATATGTGCTTCCATGGAGAGTAACAATCAACCTAGAGAGCTCCACAGCTGCCTCTGCCATCCAGACATTACCCGTATAAGCCTGGCGTGGAATTCTCACAATGTCCCGGCTTTCTATTGGGAATCAGTACTCTCCACACGCTCTCCACAGCCTCCGATCACAGTTATGTATGGCCACTGACCGTACTCCACATGAATGTTTGTTTCAATACGCAAGTCGCTCAACAGTTGGAATATCGTTAGAATCTTGGTTGACCACCACTGGTCCAATTCTGCTGCAGCGAGGTGATAGGTCATCCAAGTATAAACCACTAGTAAAAGAAATCGACCTTCTGAACTGCAACCCTTACTATACACGTATTGCGAGAGGGAAGNCTGAACTGCAACCCTTACTATACACGTATTGCCCGTCGAGAGGGAAGAGTCGCTGCCTAGCCTTAGCGGTTCAGAATACAACTGATGACATTCTCAATGTATTTGAATCCAATAGGGACACCGAACACCCAGATATGACTGAAACAACCGGACGTCAGCCCGACAGCTTTCAAGCATCTGAGCCCTCTTCGGTACCGTCCTCCGAAGCCCTGTGCTGAATAAAAGTAACCAAGAGGTAGACAGTATATGACCTGGCCATGAAGTGTGAAACCACTGACCAGTAAACTTGGTTCCGGTCAACAACTGCCCACTCCCTGGATGGGAACTTCGGGACTCAACCCATCAATGGTTAATGACACCATCAGAAATGACCCAATCGCGCAGTCATGCATCAAATCTCTCAACTTCACTGCGTAGGTACTAAATTCCCGAACTAACTGAACATGTCATTGCTTCCAAAGCTTGGCTGTATGTCCCACACATTCCCACTCATCGGTGATCGAAAATGTAGCAGCTGTCAGCACTGTGCCCGTGGAACATGGTTTAAAGCTGATATTGTTTGCTTGATTGTCTGCAGCCCCATGCGTTCAACCAGACAACATGGAATCAAACTGACTTCAGGAAGCCCACTGGGATCAATTACTCACCATTTTGTGTAATGTTTGGAACCAGGCACTGGGATACTTCCCCCTGGAAGGCGCCGCGCACCAACAACATCTGAACTCTTTGTAATTTCTACACCCTTCTGCCATCGTCAGTGCTAACACATCTACCGGGGACGTTAAAAATCTCTAGAGCTTTCTCTATCACCTTGAATTATAAATGATACGTTGAGAGACTGCACGTTTGGAAGCATGACTTTGAACTTTGAAGATAAGAAGCGCATAACGAAAGATAGTATGATGGTGTTAGGTGATGATGATGATGATGATGGTGATGGTGATGGTGATGATGATAGTGGTAATCATGATGAACGAGGCTGTTTTGCTTGAGTTCTGTTCTTCATCTTCGAAATTAACCACGCCAGGTTTTGTTCATGCTCCTCCACCAAGTTATCTTCGTGGGTAACTATGCCTTAAAGCTACTCTTTAGTAGCGCTTTTGGTGATTTAGGAGCAACATTCAAAGCGATAATACTATTTCCTCCTTCATATCAAGTGTAAGTCGTCACGTCACATTCTTCTTTCATTTCAGACTCCTTGGTAGAGATCTTCGGGTTGTTGAATATCTTGGACATCTTGTCCGTTAATCTCGCCACCAGTTCTTTGATGAAATAAAGCTGAATGTGAGTTTATGCATTATGTTTTTAAAAATCAACATTGTTTTGGGTGCTTACCTAACCCCAGTGTTGCCTTCGTGTAGCTTTTTGGTGTTTTCAAATGCTCATTTTTGAGCTTCCAACTCTTCACATTCGGGGGCACTCAGATTATCTTCAAGCTCACACTCCGACGGGCCGAATAAAGCTTGGTTTCAAGTTACCAATTCTCAGAAATCCTCGGCGTCTCTTTGACTTTCTTTTGTACTAATAGGTTTCTATTTGTATGACACTTAAATGTGCATACTACGACTGTATGGTCTTCATGATGCTGGTGATTCCGCCGTGGCCATAGTTCGGGGCTGGGTATAATGGGATCAAATGATGATTTGCGTTAGACGCTTCTTCATGATCTACCTGTCACCGTTCGTCGTAGGACACGTTCGTAGTAAGAACCACTGATGAAAATTGCGACAGTATGTTCTCTGTAGTCTTTCAGGCTGAACAACCCGTTAGACTACACAACTCGATGTGAATAGCATCATAGAAGTTTTCGTTCGGTGCAGCTAATCACTTCGGTAAGTTGTGCACGTGTATGTGTCACCCTTTCCGAGATCGTCTAGTAGACAATTTACGGTCATTCCACAGACGTGATAGCTCCGTAATTACTGACAAGTGTGATTTAGAGACGAACGGGGCACATACAAAACTTCGTGTTTTTTTTGTAATTCAAGCACGTCCACTGCCTGTATACTGATGTTTTTTTTCAGCAGTGGATACAAAGCCGGAGTGGTGTGCCTCACTTACACGTTTAGGTGAATGATGACGTGTACTGTATCCGTATTTTAGACCACAGTGTAGAAAAACCCGATGAATACCCATAACTAGTTAATACGAGAATACATGAAGTCAGTCTTGCATAATCATGCTGTAAAAAGGTAAAACCTGTTTGGAGTCGCCGCAAAAATGCAATCCAGGTGATTTCACGTTTAGTGAAAAATCGTCACCGACCAGTGCTATACTAACAAAACTTTGAAATGCGATAAGCGTGGGACGGGGTAGAAGATCTGGTGACCACTGGGCCAATCGGCGTTTCCTTCCTGCCTTCTCTAAATCCACGGGAACTACCATAGTGTACGCCGTGTCACCCTTTTACGTTGAGAACAGCACTCTGAGCATGGGTTCTGTCCTGTCCAACTTACTGTCATCGATCAGAATGTCAAACGTAATGTTTGATTTTATCTCTCGTTTTGTTTCTATTGAATCCATTTCGTGGCACAACATATTTTCTGTATCCTCGTCAACGTTCCCTTTTTGTCAGGAGCAGTGCCACGACACGTGTGAAACGGCTTATCACCCGCTATTTTAATCAGCTTCTCCGAGGCTGTCAGAACTCTCGGTGCCAAAATCCAAATTGTGCATCATCAACCCAATTTCAACATTCCCGTTTGACGCCCAATCAGGCCGCTATTTTAGCAATACAGCTAACTACCAACCAAGCAGAACTGTGCTATCCAGATGAAGCAACGACTGACACTTGCTCCGAAAATATGCCGTTAAACACAGAGGACCATGATGTTACAGAGCAACATATTGATGCAACCGAATCACGTCAAGTGACAGCTCCTGATCACGCCACTTCCAGCACATCCAATCTCAGTTCTTCAGGTGCGCTTACTGCAGCTGTGGACGCTAGTTCACTGAGCAATGTAATTGAGGATGAAGAGTCTTCTCGAACCTCTTTTATGACTCCCGGTGAAGTAACGAGGCTCCTTATGTTTTTATTTGACGCAGCGGACAACGAAGACGTGGCTCAACCACGTTCATCTGATAATCAAACTGCGTTGACCGATGCAGAAGAAAACCAGTCTTCCCACTATTCGAGCCTGTTTTCTCCAAACTATGGATGCGGTGCGTTTCTTGGTACGCTAATGTTCCTATTTTTCAACGCTCTCTCATTTTACTTCATGTGATGCACTCGGCAGGTAGTACGGGCAAACACTCAAGGAACTAAATACTTTCTCATCATTGTCATTTTATCAAGTATAAAACAATAGTCTCCTTAGTGACAGCTGGGAAAAGCGGTCGAAGTTTTCCGATGGCAATTTTGTTGCGATTTCAGATTTTGACCTCTGTGTTAGTGGATGTCCCTTGAGTTGATAGCACTTATGAAGTTTGCGGAGTATAACTACTCTCTTGGACGGGACTGTGCACGTACTCGTGAACCTCGTACCAAAATGAGTTTCCATTCCATTTCACATGTCCATTGTGTACTAATCCTTTTGCCCTCGGTGGGTGGCAACTCCTAAAAGACGCCAATGCGGTGTATTTAGCCTTCAGAGGAAAGCCACAAGATTTATTTTGGAAGATAACAGTATAACACCGCTTTTGTATTCACTTCTCGTGTGGGATTACTCAAAGTTTATATCTGTGGAATTATGTCTCAGCCTATCACCACAACATGGCTACAACATAACGATGGTCTGCGAAGATGATTCTCCTTAAAATGACAGGCTGATAAAAACTAGAAGGATTTGTGTAGCTAATTTTCACTCATGATACTGCAGTTGATCAAAGTCTTTCCGCGCCTATACTGGGCTGTATTTGTGCATTGTGCCTCTTGATTGTGTAGGGAGATTTTAGGATTCTAATCGAGAGTGCGCATTTCACGAGACTCCATAGTCGCGACCCCCTGGCTCGTAGTATGAACACTTAACCTTTCGGCCACGAGCGGTGGATCAGAAGTGCGATCAACTCCGATTCAAACAGGATATGGCACCGCTCATCTTCTACTCACGAGATCCACATAACATAGTCACACGTGTTGAGTGGCTTCCCGAGCGGCGAAGTCTGAGATATAAGTTTGACTCATTGGATGAATTTTATTCTTCCTCTTTGTTATTTGTATTATGTTGGTAGTGTGAGATTTGAGAATTTTACTGGGAATTGTGCTCTGTGTGTGAAACCAGTCTATGTTGAAAAGCCGAGGGGTACAGTAGTTGTCGGCTTTTCAGCGTAGAGTGACTTCATTTGCAGGTCGTATTTCGTGTGTTTGTACCATCTTCAAACCAATCATCAATTTTGACATCAACTCGTTTCATTCGGAGTCGTAGACGATGGGGCAAAAATCTCAACGCTGTTTGCCATACTACATTTTCTAGTTACATTTCAATCTGACTTGATAACTACCACATCATTCGGCCACGTGGTCTATCACATAATTCTAGTGACCTGAGGGCTCATTTCAGAATATCATAGTGTGCAGTTAATGGATAACTATGGAGGGGGCCACACCGTGAATAATGAGTTGCGTTTGCTGTATCTGTTTCCAACAAAAGCTGTGGGGGGTTGGAACACATATGGCTGAGGTTTGAATTCGAGGCTCAGTCTATGTTAGTGTTGCGTTATCACCGAGGTCAACTACCGCTTGATATGTGAAATAGCAATCGCCTTTACCTTGGTCGTAAGTGGCGTTCGCTATAAATATTGTTTCATGACAAGAAATCCTTCGCTCCTTAGAGGCTTTCGCTCTTGGGCGGACAGCTGTACTGTACCAAAGTGCTCTTTGTGCAGTTGCACTTATATCCAAAAGCGACAAATACCATACCGTATTTTCGATGTTCTCATCTCGCCTACGTGATAATATGGCAACATCGAGGGCGATGTGATATTGTAGCATGAGTTTGGATGCACTCTTGCCTGAGACTTCAGGTGATCGTATTCCGCGCTTGATCGGAGATGTCACAGAGTATGATTGCGAACCCATGTCACCAGTTTTCGTGCTGTTGGTATTTATCCCGATTGCTTAGGTATTTAGAAGCATAGGCAGTGCACTCGGATCTTTGTGGCAGGGTTACATTTCCTCCTCTCTTCAATTTTGTTTTATCCACTAAGTGGCTTTCTTTGGCCAACCAGAGGACATTATTGTCCTGGTGCTGGTGCGAGTTACGTAGTTATTTATCTTGTGGCGACCAGAGGACCTTCATACTGCCTTCCGGTAGCAGCTGAGCAATCAGGTTTTTTTGCCATATCTATCAAGTTTATCATAACTTAATTTAACTGTTTGTCGGAGCTCGATGAATCACACAAACTAAGATTATTCATTTCTCTGGCTGTACTGCAACCTCACTTGGTCGCAATCGGATGTGTCTAACTAAAAAGCGTATCTAAAGTCGTATGTCACTATTGCTGCGTTTCCTGCTGCACGAAAACATACCAGGCGGATGGTCGCAGCATCTTGTTTTACCTGCCTTCCTTCCAACTGTGTATAAATCGCACTTAGCTGTATCAGCGTTGTGCCTGTAGTTGAAAACGCACTGTGAAGACTTCAGCTGCTCAACGCTAATAGGTATTACTACTAATCCGATTACTGCCACTCACGATTGCTAGACTGTCTAGCTTGGCATTCTAACTGCAGCAATCTGGACAACTTGGCGTGCAAAGTGAATGGCCTTCCATCTAGGTAGTTAAATGATCTAGCAGGGGTTTTCTTACTTCATGCTGACCTCGTATCCCTGTTGAGGATTGCGTTTTTGAGAGTGGCTTTTTGAGGAACTGTGACTGGTTTGTCGTGCACTGTCTGCTGCTCTAGACAATAGCGATCCGGATTGAACTAGGCTTTGAAACCAGATGCCACCTGTCTTGGTTGCGATGATACTTCTACTACTTAAAGATCATCTAGAATGCTGCTGGTAGTCCCATTCTGATTTTTCACTGCTGTGTATCACACATCCTTTTTGTCGGCATCGTACTTACCCTTCTTGCCGTTTTGCGGTTAAGGGCCCATGTATATTTCTGGCGTATTGTTTTCGGTGATGGTGATAACCTTATTCATTGATTCATTGATTTGTCATTTTACCGGTGTCTTATTTATGGGTCGATAACTATTAAATCATCTCAAGCAGAGCTGAATTGTGAGGTTGTGTATCGCGCACTGAAAGAATCGTACAGCTTGGTTACAGATGGTTTGATAATGAAATCCAGAACTTAAAATGCAGATAGACATTAATTCGCTAGAGTAACGACATAACTGGTTCCACCTAGTAGGTGTCAACGCAAGTCGGTGAACGGTAAAAGATAAGCTTCGATGACCTCACCGTTTCAACGGAAGCACCATCTAACTTTGAGCCTGCAGCAGTGGTTCTCAACCTGGAGGGAGAAATTCTCCTAAGAGAGTATATCGATGGTTCAGCGAGGGTCCTGTGTGTTCGTATCAAGTGACACATATCCTGAATTAAACTACCTACGACAGGTGTTTTCATTCCAAGAAATTGATCAAAAGGAAACGCACAGTTCACACAGAGGACCAACGCATTCGGACGACAGTAACTTCCAATTGGTACCACATGAATTCGAGAACTCGGGTGACATGTCACACATCCTTCCACTGATATACAACACATTAACTTTCAAACCATGTCTTTCTGTTTAACTGAGAGGCACACATGCTAGCATGTTATATCGTTCCACCACACCCTGTTGGAGTGCTCACGTTGAGAAGGGTTCCTGAAGTGTTTATAATATGTTCCTTGATGTACGTTAGCTTTCCATTCACCTTTTTTGCTGCTGCTGCTGGTGGTGGTGGAGGATAAGTTTGGACACTGCCTTGCTATGCTTCTTTTAACTGGTCTGTCGATTTGATCAACTTTTTGCATATCATGCGTCATACGCTTGGTAGCTGGTGCAGCCGAATCATTTTCAACATCTTTTCTACGTCTCCGGGTTCTGTTTTTTTTTCTGAAACACACTAACGGTTCATTAATTCTGTCGGAAATGCCTTTAAGTTTACCAAAAGTGCATAGTATACTTGTTTGCATGGTAACCGCTAGTGAGTACTGACTTTTCGACGGGATAGGGTGTGCCGCGCCCAGGACTATCAGATTTTGATAGTGTGTTCCTGTGCCACAATGGGATTGGGTAATTTACAGACTCTCACCTTACGGGTACTGTAGATAAGCTAAGGTCAAGGATTCAACCAGTTTGTCAAAGATGGTGGGTGTGGAAGCATAATGCGTCAGTGTTAAAATTCTGATGGTATCATTGACTACAAACCACGGTCATTTTACGTTCCAAATATTTCATTCGTAGCTCAACCTGGTCCGAGGTCGACGCCACTTAAGTATTCTGCCGTTAGAGATCTTGCGGACTCCTAAATCCAGTTCACCTAATTATCTCGATTGTTTAGATGCTGCTGCTTCGGGTGCTAACACAACTGCACGACCGTCATCCTCATCCCTCACGCCATTTCTAAGCAGCGCCAATCCAAGTTCAGACGCCTTGAAAAGTTTCCTGAACAACACTAATCCAAATAGCAATTTGGCTTCACTTGTGTCTTCACTGAACACAATACAAGAACGGGAATCCAGAACGCGTGGTCTAACTCTGGGCGAGTTGAAAGAGACCCTAGATATTGGCAAAGAACAGGGTGACTGGTCTCATCTGATTTCGCTCCTCAGTGCGGTGTTCAGTTCCTACGAAGCTCTATCTTCAAGTTTTTTAGCGGAATCTCAGAGGGTGGCAGATGATTCAGACCTTCTGGTACATCGAACCAATGCAAAAAAACCTCGGGAAGACACACGGACCCAAGATGTTATTCCCATGGACGTGTCAGTCTCCATTGGTGAGATAATAAGCGAAATGGATCAACATGCAGTGGGTAAACCAACTGCTGATAACCGTTGCGAAGGTTCTGTCGATCGTCAAGACAGTAAGTTCCTTTAGTTCACGATCTACTGATACTAGAAGTATTGCTTGGACTGCATTCTTTTTGGTGAATACAATAAGCTGATATGCACCGTACATTGTTGAGCGCCGCATTATTCCCAGTTAACTGCTAAAATAATGAACTCATGACTTAACTTCCCTGACAACGCTATGGCTATGTTCCCTTCTGGATTAAAGATTTTTATGATATAAACAAACTACGATTTATCATGAAGGAAACTACTCAAGGCTTCACAAAGCTCCTCCACTGTCGGTTTCACTTTGAGGCTCATTAGGTGGGCGCAGTCTCCACGTGTCTGTCAACCTTATGTTCTGTTTCAATTCAGTTTGTACGAAACTTGCCTACCTGGTATGCTCCAAGGAGGGCGAAACCGGTCGTTGTATGTCGAGGAGTTTTCAGCAACTTTGTGAGTAATTTCCCCCAATAAAATATATAATGTGATATCGCGAACGTGGTACCAGCTGAATCATGAGGCGCAGCGCATTCATTTGAAGCGTACCATAAACGAGATATTCATGGTGGTCGTTGGCTTGTTCGCTGAGCTGGGCAATTTCCTGAGCTACCAACATTTTCCTCTATAACGAAACGAGATATTCAGTTAGGATTCAGCTGAATCTGCTGTTGAAATCAAATAGATGTGCAAATGTACATATTTTTTGAAACGAAGACTATTTTGATAACAATTGACTCATTTTTCAGCCACTGTTGAATTAGTTGGGCGATTTGTCGAACCTTCCAGCACTTCTGTCGTCTAGGGTTTACATCCTGTCCAGCAAGCGACTTTTAAAAATTAAGGTTGACACTAAAATTGTTCGTTTTCTCTAGTTTCGTCATTGTGGAGTTTTCTAAAGTTGAATTGTCTTGATAGTGCAGCCTGATTTTCTAATAGAAGGCAGAATGATTCTGCTGACCTGCTTGTCTCACTGGGAAGATACAAAATACCGGCTTGAAATGATTTGTCATGCACGTGCCGTGCGACGTTCTCTGACTCGTGTTTCACCTATGTTACATCGAGTGGCGGCCGCTTACACGAAAAACTTTCGAAAGCCTATATTCAGAAGTGTTGTGAACTGAGGTGCCAATTCAGTGTGTTGTTTACAGGCGCTCCTTATGTAGCACCTTTGCCTGCAGTCTTTTTGGTATGTTCGCATCAATCGTTAAAGTCATCCAAGATTCTCGTCGTGTATCGTTCCTCATAATTATAATTTTTGTTGGTTCATCTTTATCTCAGCCAAAACTTCTCTTGTCGAGGATCTTCCTGTATCTGGGGATGCGGACACGGAATCAACTGCACCGCTACCGCCGGTCAGCATTCCGGACGTTAGGCTGGCTTGGTCGTTGATATCCAGTATACCTGAGCAGCAGAATGTGGTTGACGTACTTCTCCGAGCTGTGCGCCGGTTGGTTGTGGGTAGCCTATATCAACTCCTGGTTTCTCAAGCCCCGGATGGGTTGGGAGACATAGACCCTCCTCCAGTGGTGCGCAACACGCAACAAAGGTTATTAAACCTGTTTTGCATTCTGTATGAATGCCCGTTTGCCACAGATCCATTGCATTTCGATGTGAGTTCATGCTTTCATACTTTGCTTTTCATTTTTTTCACCGCGTCTTGCGCCACTACTTATACCTCGCACCTTAATTCCGAACATTCGGTTATCAGTCTTCCGTAAACTCAACTGTTCAACACAATGTTACGAAGGGTAGCAATACATCATCTCAAGGTCTGCCCATCGCATTCTAAGAAATCTTAGGCGATAATTGGGCTAACAGAACATCTTTGAATCGTGCTAAGGATTTCTTTGGGGACACATGTCAGCATATAGTTTCTGCTCGCAAGTGCTGAAGCGGGGTGACTATTGTCTCGAACTTAGTAAGCTACCTAACTTTGCTGTCATCAAAATAAGATTTGCATGGTGGAAGGACACATTGTAGGCTTTGAAACTTTTGGGCCCACAGGAGAACAGAAGCTTAAATAATCACCCGTCCGCAACATACAGATAACCAAATCCGCTTATTTTGACACGTTTTGTTAGCGCACTGGCGCTGACACTATGGCTTTGTTACTCAGTGCGTGAGCTTTAGGGGTATTTTCTTCCGGTATTCTTGTCCAGAAGCTCGCTGGATACCAATTTCTGCACAGATGGTTGGGACACACCTATTGAATTGTTCCAAAGCTGAGGAAAACCTAGGTTTCTTACCACAAGGTGACCATCGCCACGATAAAGTCTCACGACAAACGAACTCTGGGGGACGGAAGAGTGCCCATTTCGACACATTCCGGTTGACGATGGTTTGACAAGGGCGCGATGGAGGAAAGTCGCAACTTTCGAGGATGATGAGAACGAGATCCTAGTGGTGGAATACTAGTCGTAGTATACACTATGTAAATAGTTTTTCTTGTGTACTTTTGGTATGCATTTGATCGTGACTTGTGACCATGCGTAAGTTGTTGTTAATCCTTTTTTTTAAGGCATTCACCTTCGTTTTCCTGTTTGTGTAATGTGGTTATCTGATTTTCATCACTCCTCACAAAAGTAGCACACATAATGCTGTCCGGTCCGTTCGCACCGGAGCCAAATCTGAACACACACACACACACCAATCCTCACCGGATTGGCATACGGTGCCCGATTTGCTTGTTATGGATGACTGCAACGGTTCATGTCAGCTGAAGACGAGTAACTTTGCAACCAGCCTACCCTAATCCCTATGTTAAAACATAGATCGCTGTGTGTAAACCTGATGGAATGCGAACATTTGGGTGCACTCGCATCCCCTCAGCAGGGTCAAATGAGGGTTTATGTCTACTAGCTGAGTTGGAACATATGTACAGGCAAATATCACAGCAGCATGGCTCGTGAGCCGTGTCTAAGTTATATCATTATTTGGAGTTGATGACGAGCTATCACTCCTTTGATCGCCATGATGCTCCACGCTTCCATCAAAAACATTTGATAACATTGACGGACAACCAACCATAATCAATCTCAGCCAATCGATTTCCGTTTTCATTTAAGTGAAAAGAGTATTTAGAATATATCACCTACCTGCTTCAAATCTAGGATATGTTTTGATCCCATTTAGCGAACAGTATTTGGTCTGTTCTCTCACAATTGTCCTTCCTTTTATCGCCGTCTTTTTCGTCAGCATCTCTTGCTGAACATCAATCGGGCGGTGACCTGGTTGCCAATATCTCTACAAGCCCGTTTATGTCATATCTGGGCGGACACCGTTCGTTTACCCTTGGCTAACTGCACGACGCCTCCGGCCCCGGAACATACCAACCTATGGTCACTGCAAAGTATTTTACAACAAAATATCACTCTGCGCTGTCTAACTACTAGCCATGGCGTACCAAACGAAGACAAACAGCTATGTGAAGCTGCACTTGTACTTCGCATTGTCTACTATGCCAGTCTGTTAGCTGGTCAAATGGACAAGAAGGAGTTGCTCGAACGGGAAGCAGTGGAAAATCGCGATTTTGAGCTGCTGATGCGAGCTCACAGAAGCCACGAGGTAGTTCGTTTTCCCTCATTGATTTGTTTTGGAGCTTTTTCTCATTTGTGGCTTGTTGAAACTAGACTTCTAACTTAGACTGTCCGTTTTTAATGGGTTTGACTGTTTTCTGTGCCTAAGTAACCATGGGTCTTTTTTCGTATGCTTGTAAACGGTTGGTTTTTTCCATTACCCAATTTCGTGGTAACTGGCTGCGTCGGTTCACCTGTACAGTGAACTTTCCCGGGAAACTTCATAGTACTATTGTACGAATGCGTAATGGTGGGTCCGCTAGTAGATTTAGGAGTAGTTGGAGTGCTGCTTGGTTCAAACAAATCTCTAGGCTCATCGTGCCACTCTGAAGATAGCTGGACCGCTATCATCGACCTTTGGACTTTTGCTCGATTATCACAATATTGCATAGTGATACCGAGATGCCTCCACACACGTGGCACTCTTTCATGAGGCGGTTATCAGCGAGCTCGTCGTGTATCGGCCAACTGAAGGTAGATTTGCAGTGCCAACTACGTCACAACCCTTATACTATCCTTGATGGCAAGACGCAGCAATTACTATGTTTGATCGGTCATTATATTCACTATACGAGGGGCAATGCAGCGTACTACCGGATATGAATTTTCCGAACCACGTGAATAGTGGACGATGCTGTGCAGTTCTGTGATCCAACTTGAGTTGAATGCAGTCAATTATGGGAGAGGAAGCTCACAGTAGTTTTCGCTATTTGGGCTTTACGTCACTTATTTTGTACACACTTCCAAATAGTCTATGTACTCAAGGGAATGCCCTCGTGGAGTATTTCATTTGTTGCTAATACCGGCATCTTGTTAGTCTAGGATCACTGTAGTTCCGAAAGTTCCGAATACAACCTCACATTGCTAGTTAATCAGCTAGCCAGTCAGTCACTCAGGGGCAAGATTGACCAAGTGGTTAGAGCGCGAATTTACTGACTGGAAGGGCCGTGTTTCAAACCCGACCTCTGCTTCTCGACTTCCCCTGTCTAGGCTTGGGCAACCTGGCAGTATTCCAGCCCTCGTGCCTCCTTCGTGCGGCATGGCAGCTAGGCACCGAAAAGGTGCTACAGATGAACGATTTTTTTCAGTCACTCAGTCCGCTACGGTGAAACTGGAACCTACCGCGGTGTACAAAACAAACAACAAAGACAGCAACACCAGTGTTGGCACTGATGCTTCACTGCCGTAATGGCGTAATGGTTTGTGCACCTACATATCCCACTGACCTATACTGGGGACTGTACACGTAACACTCACAGATCCTCCCGTACGAGGTTGGTCAGTGGTTAACGGTCTGACCAACATGGTTTCCTGGCCTTCCAGGTTTGAGGTTGGAACATGTATAGCAACTTTTTCTATAAAAATGACAATGCATTTCCCGTCAAATACGGCTGCCTTCAAGCCTTTGAGTGAAGGCTTTGGTCGAGGACCCTAATTGTCCTGTCTAGTTTCGGGGATCGTTGCAGCATCCCAACCAACGTACAACCATGATGTGCACACTTACAAATAATCTCATACTCAATTGGCTCCTTTGGGTGGTCTTCTAGGGCCGGAATCGAGATGCATGGACAACGGTGAATGCCTGCTTCAGCTGTTTGCTGACTACGGAATGCTCCAATGCCGTACTAACTTCCGAAGCAACCGAAGCCGCTTGGCCACATATCGACTCAACCTTCGACACAGATAGACCACATAGCCACTAGCGATGGGTGACAGTCACTGAATGTCGCTCCTTTTGGATCACCTGAGTGGGTTCGGGTTACGCCCTTGTTTGCTGCTGCTTCTCATTAAGCTTTTTGAGGGCGCGCAAAATGCCCGCATCTCGTTTGTTTATTGGGAAACCCTCGGACTCTGATGTGAAGCAAGCCAACCAGAACCACGTGCTGAGGTCCCTTTCGGACAACACGTCTTCTGAACTGAACTCCTACCGCAGGATAGTGGGTGCTCCGCTTGTGCAGCGGGACAACCAAATAAACCTAGGCGCTGAATCTCGAGCAACACTCTAAAGTTCCTCGAAGCTCAGACTCGTCTTCCTGCTAATTCAGAGTACCATACCGCCCAACAAACTGTCAGACTTTAGCTGGAAAAGAGCATCTGCTCGAATAGAGACGCTTTGCGGGTTCAGAAGGCTGGCGAGGTGAAAGAGACGGGATACTCAGGGAGTGTGTGCAAACTATTCGAGCTGATTCCCATAATGCATCCAAAAAGCCTCCGGTGAACGAAGTATTCACTAATAACAACGGCTCGCTTATCTGTGGAAAAGAGGAGTACCTGGGTTGTTTGTCTGAACACTTTGGAGACCAATTCAACTGGCTACCTACACTCGTTCATCCGGATCCCAACACAACCCTGAACAGTGAAGTGGGAACCTCCAATGGATTAGGAAATTAACGAGTGTCTTTTGTCGTTCAAGCGTTATCGAGCTGCTAATCCTGTTCAAAGATGTAGGTGATTGTTGCACTTATTTGCCTCTATCTGGGAGTTAGAGGCCGTTCCAACTGACTGCGCTTAGTCGATGGTGGTGATCCTTTTCGCAGTATGGCCATCATAGAGGAACTAGCTTGACTCTCGTAACTAGACTCTTTACTTCCTCTTACGAAGGAGCTTCAATAGGCTACACTAGAACAGCAAGTAGAATTCCGGCCGAGTTAAGGCTGTGTGGACCACATCTTAACAATTCTTGAAATGTTAAAAGGACGAAATGCGTATTGGCTCTCTACAATCTTGGTTTTTTCAACATCAAGAGTGCGTCCGATTATTTTTACCGGAAGGTCTACAATACCCCGGTGTTCAAATCTGTCTAAGCGAGAGGCTTGTCTATCTGGAGCATGCAAACGACAGTTCTCATTTTGGAATAAGAGCAGGAAGTGCAAGTATTACTTGAAAAGCCGCCCAAGGTCTTCCAGTCTTTCAACATGTGCTTCGAGCCCACAAAGTGCAAAGTCATTCTGCAGGATCTGCAGTCTTTGAACATATTTGAGAATTCAATGTGTGACCCGCATATTTTGGAAGTTGAGTTAACTCAAACCGTAGTGTGACGCACGAAGTTACCTCACGAATCTCGAGGACCAGAACTTCGCTCCCCAATTGGCGCCACTTGTGGCGTCAAAAAGCATTTTAGTGGGTCTCAAGAGACACATGTATCAGGCCATCTTGTTGCACGCCTTCGAGACTTGGCCAATTCCAAACTCCAGGGCTGGTTTGCAGTTGATGGATCCCGGTTGGCGCTATGTGAGCACCTCTGCTGAAAATTTGTGCTGGTGGGAAAAATGGTGCTCAGCACATAACTGAAGCATTCGTCACCCATCATCTGTGCGAATTGGTTGTCAAGTTGAACTCCTGCCGGACTTAGTCGGTTCACCTGAGAACTCGTGTCACCTGCTAGAACCAAGATACCTGCGCTTCTTTCTGGCCTAAACAGCTTTGATAAATCCCCATTGATATCTTTTTCAGCCTCAGGTCTACCGTCTGCCGCAGCTTATGCTGATGCAAGAAATAAACACACTTTTTGCTTCGAGATATAGTAAGCTTAATTTACCTGATGAACCGAGCAGCACGAAGACGATGATTTACTGGACTCCAATCCAATGAAGTTCATCCGGCCCTGGGGCTAGGCATAACTTTCATACCGCGTATGCCACGATCCAGACACCCGAAGAGTAAAGTGGAAATAATTTGGTTTCGTCCCGAAGGGTTAGAAGTTTATGACCTAACTGCAGTCTCGTATGCATGTTTCCGGGGCACAAAATAAGTCGACCGAAAGAGCAATCGAAGTCCAATTCGACAGAGTACGGAGGTTGAAAACCACAATATGGAACTCAATATGGATTTGGTTTATTCTATCGACTAGGAGCTTAGATACGGATAAGCGGTTAATCTTAATCACCTTAATCACGAGAAGGATTTATTTGAAGAACATGTGAAGGGTGTTGCTCTCCGAGCCTCTTTCAGAATGTCGCAAACCGCGACGCGGACGACGTATGATTTGTCAGAAGGGTATGAAAAAGACATAAAGAGTTTGGGTATTGTTTTGTTGTACGCCTTCCAGGATGAGCTTCCCGTGACCTCTCCTGCGTTTGGCTGAGGACATTACAAGAAACGGTGGGTAATCGATGTCAGTGGTGTTCGTGCTGTCAGTTTCTTTCCATGTTGTCTGATTGGGCATTTGGAGGTGTAGGCTCCTCAGAATGCCTGACATGGGCCAGCACTAGGTTCCCTCCCTCACCCATTCTTTTTCTCTCCTTTTCACTCTAGGGCTTTGAACACAGTCAGATGGAACTTATGGTTGTATGGCAGTGGACCATCAATGTCAACACTGATGTTGCTGTCTTTGATAATGGTGGTGATGCATGTGAGGAGAAGCCGATAAATGATGGGCTTTAAAGGCGAAGGTCACTTCCCGGTTACTTAGGCGGAAGAAGATATTTAGTTGAGGCACTTCATCTTTAGCTTCGAATTACAAGTCTAACCCCCATGGTAGGGGGAAGATTCAGTGTATTGTCTACAACCGTGGGATCCGATTTGGCTGGTTTGACTTTTATTCCAGCAAAAACACTTATCCGGCGTTTTTAGAAGATGATTTCCATAAAAATAACCAGTCCTCCAAGAAGTTAATTCTTCACTTATTGAATCATTCCCATGGTACTTGCTTCATGTAGTTTTTACCTTGAACCGAATTCCAGGGAGTTCAAAAAGAACTACTGCACCATGTTTCATTAGTTCATTTTATATTGGAACAGCCTTATTCGGTTTTGTATTGCGACATTTTTTCCTTGAATTACATGATATCAGTGTTTTGTTTTCTATGTCCCCCTAGCCACGCGTCGGTCGTTCACGAAATGGCACAGTTGAGGATCCGTTGGCCAAAGCCTTGTCTCTATCTCCCAATGACTGCCGTCATCCGTTTATTCCTGCCAAAGACTTTATCAACGAAACTCTAAATGAACATTTGAAGGTATGTTACCCGGCTTTCCGGAAGATTTTAAAGCCAGGTTGGCGTGTTCACTGAGAATAACCGTGACAATAAGGATGACGCGTTAGGTAATCATAACTGGGGTTGAGGACCTCCACTGGTAAGGTCGCGTAAAATATTCTCTCACGAGCAAAACACACAAAAGTGGGTTGTACGGGAAAATTCGAGGAAAACTCTGTATGATTTTACGGTACTATTTGGGTGTCTGACGTTCCGCCACTCAGCAAAAATGTTTCTGACTTCTTATTTGCTGTCATCGAGCAAGGGTAAACGCGATGCTCCGGGACTAATCTTCGAATCTTTTTTATGCGATCGTACGGCACCTATCATTGGTTTGTTTGCAAAACTAACTCTGATTGTCAGGTTGTTGCCTATCTGTACGGTGTCCTCTGCAAGACTAGCCGTGTATCCGCGTTCTGTCCAATAGATGGTATTAGAGCTGTCAGGATGTCACAAGGCAAATATCCGTTTATCTTATAAAAATGCGAATCTAGGTTGTGCACTGGCGAAGTTAAAAAAATGTTGCATGGTGAAGTTAACTTTCAACAGTATGAAGATTTCAAAACAACCACTTAGATACTTGATTCAGCTTGCTTTCATTTTTTGTGCTTTGCTGCGAAAGATGAGGAAAAATTAAACGCACGTTGCTCTAAAATACAAGGTCGCCTATATTGGGAGATTGTCATTGAAGCAGCTCCCATCTTAGCATGACCGTATGGCTGAGACGCCGGCGTAACAGAAGTTTTCCCTCCCGGTGGCAATAAAAAGCGATGATTATTCTTTTCATCATAATTCCGGTGGTTTGAAACTAAGTGAACATGGAGGGACAGGCAGAACTCGTTTTGCTACAAGTATGTGTTCAGAATGAGCCAACTGAGCTGAAGGCGCAAGTGCTGTGCGTAAAATCAGCTACCACAGTTGGGCGCGGACAAACGTCAAGAATTCAATATAGTCATCTCTCCAATGAATGGCTACTCTTGAGGGACGTAAAGTGCAGTTGTCTGGGGGGGGGTCTCCTTCACATGAAGGAACTAATGTACTGAGCATTCAACTTGCGCTTTCTCACCTACTGTTGTGTTCGTGCTGGTTCAGTCACCCATTCAGTCACAGGCAAATAGTGTCACGTCTACTCATCTGTGCTTCCCAACGAAAACCGTGCGGATATTGATCTCTTCACAACACTCAATCATCTCGTTAATACAGCATTATTGATGTTAATTCTTCTACTTGAAACGACACACCTGTGGATTTTGATTAGATTTTTCGTTTTGATCGCGTTTTGAGCTCGTGTTTCACCATTTTTCATTCATGAAGTCCTCAACCGATTCGGTTCCTTGACCCACCTAAACACACACCTTATTTTCCAACGAAGCGGAAATCTTGCGTTTGATAGAATTTTCGAAAATGCTGCAATTCTTAGTTGTTTCTTGGCCTAGTCCGTACAACGGGATTTGTAATAAAATTGAGCTACCAGATTAATCAGGATGGTGGCGTTTTGGTCCTGTGATAACCGGAGAAAAACGTAACTGAATGGACGCGCAACCAGTCGTTGTGAATTCATTTGATTTGTCCCAGTCAGGGCATCCCGCAATTATTAGCACCTCGTGTACCTTAGTCTGGAGCAATCATCCGCCTAAGTTTGACTAAGTAATTGTTGTAATGGCAGGGAGAGAAAAATATGCAAACCACTTTATTTGTTGAGATGCCTCAGTGGTTAGAGCGCGAGTTTACTGACCGGTAGGTCCGTGGTTCTAACCCAACCTTTTCATCTCGACTGATTCTGTCTAGGCTTGGGCAGAAAGGCAGTACCTCAGCACTCATGCTTCCTTCGGGTGGCATGGTAGGTAGACACCTGAATGAATGATTCTTTGTCTTCCGAATCCTAATTCCTTCCGAAAATTCTCGTTGTGAATAGGTCGAACTGCAATGCGATGCGAGTGTCGGGGTAACCTGGCTTTCACACAACCACAGATAATAGGCGGTGGTTGGTATCATCTTGAGAGATGCTGGGTGTCCAAACAAGTGGTAACACTCGTTGGCGGCTTTTGATATTTACGCATGGATGACCATGTATATGCATGTTTGCGTCCATATAGTGGGACTGTCAAGTCACCCAGTCACTTTAGTTGTCAATGAAATTTGCACCTTAGTGAAACCAGTTCTTCCCGTTCCTTTTCGAGTTGTTACCATCTAGCTTGAAGCAGGGGCCGAATCACTTAAGATCCAACTGTTCGTCGTTCCTCTGCGTACTATAGCCTTAGAGTCATCCCACTTTATAAATATGTATATACATACATATTCTAGCTTATTACTTAAAGTTTAACGTTTTGTTTGATTTTCTTAGAATACAGTACATCCCCTGCTACATACAGCAGGATGGGTAAGCGGAAACAGGCTACTTGTGATGCCTCCCTTCTTTCCCCCTTTCCCATTAGTATCCCTCTCCTTGTAGGTCCACCAGTTGGGACTGATGACTCCGTTTGTCTTCTGTCGGTTTTGGCAGAAACAGATGCGCGTCAACAGACGCTGACATCCTCAGGTAGCCTGAAATCAATCTTCAAGTCTCTACCTGAGGTGAAACCATTGGCGGTGAGCGTGGAACCCTCTAAGGCCTCAAAGGTTTATGGCTGCATATGTGCACTGAAGCGTGGCGGAGATCCTGGTCCGGGTGACCTCTCACCTGCATGGTTCAAAGGTGGGGAGGATGTCCTCAGGCGGCGCTTGTCTGGGCTGCTTGCGTGCATTTTGTAAAAGAAGACTGTCCCAGACGATTGGGGGCAATCCGTGGTGGGGCCCATTTTCAAAAAGGGGCTCTTAGTGAGTGCGGTGGTCACAGGGGAATCGGCTTGATTCCGGTCTTAACGAAACTCGGGGTGTCACTCTTTGGTCGCCTTACGGTGACTCGTCAAGTAGTGACTGGAGAACAGTAGGCGGGATTACGGCCTGGAAAGAGATGCACTGACCAAATCTTCCAACGCTATGCGTATAAATGATCCACATTCCTGGATTTTCAATGCGCGTTCGAACCAGCTGACCCTTGTGTTCTTAACAGTTATTCAGGAATGAATGTCCCAGAAGTGTGTCAACATCATGTGTTCTTAGTACTCGCAGAGTTACGGGTGTATGATAGTATTCGGGGAGCTCTTCAAAAGCCTTAAGCAAAGTGATGTCCGAATAGGATCCCGACTCCGTTTTTGTTAACTTTCGTGACTGACGGGCTAATGGGATGAACACTGGTAACCTTCAAAACCCTGATGTTCGAAACAGCTGCTGACAGAAACCTTGTCGATGTGAATTATGCAGATGACTTCGTCCTCGTCTTCGAACAGAATGTACGGGAGTTTTTGGATGGCTCAGGGGCGAGATGGCTCAAGTGGTTAGAGCGCGAATTTACTGACCGGAAGGTCCGTGTTTCGAACCCGACCTCTGCCTCTCGACTTCCCCTATCTAGGCTTGGGCAACCTGATAGTATCCCAGCCCTCGTGCAACCTTCGGGTGGCATGGCAGTTAGGCGCCGGAAGGGTGCCACAGCTGAACGAGTTTTTGGATGAACAGACCAAAGTCATTCAGCCCTGCTGGACGCTCGGTTGGTGAACACGAAGGAGACACTTGAAGTTGTGGAGTGTTCTACGTATCATGGATTTTAGTGTGACGGGCGAAGTTAATGCAGGAATCTGCAAGGCTGTGGTCGCGTTTGTTTATTTGAGACACGTGGCTTCAAAGCGACATATCCTTGAATCTCAAGGACATTGTGAATGAGGCTACAGTACGGGCTGTTTTGTTTTATGGTTGACACTACCTTTTCGTGAAGCGGAACTGTATCGTCTTCAGCTCTTGGACAATCGTTGTATCAGAACCGTCGATCACGTAGGCTGGTGCTTGCGAGTCTGCAGCGACAAGGTGAGAAGTCGGGTATTTGGTTGTGCAACAGGTTGTTGTGGTTGCGATAGAACGTGAAACTTCAATCGAAGAATGTGTCCAGCGATGGAAGTTGTCGTAGTCCGGTTATGTTTTGCACAGGCTGCTTCATCGTTTTACCTGAAGAGTGCTTTTTTCCGTATTCGAATCCGAGTGACCGAAGTAGAGCAGTTGTTAGCCTTTGATCTGGCATTTACAAGTCTAGATACTGTCAATGTGACTGGCCTTCCAGCACGGGGCCCATGCGATGTTCTCTGGGCTTGTTTAGAAACGCTAGAAGATATGGTTATTAATCTATGTCATCGGGGTTGTGGTTGTCTGGTTCTTTTTTCACATTTTTTCAGTTTTAGGTTGCATCTGAAACATAGTTCTGAAACCCAACGCGGTCTACTTTTTGTCGTTAGGTTCACATCAGCCAAACTAATGGCTGAGCCGACCTCATAACATTTTCTCTAAATACACCAGTTGAATTTTTTTCAGCCGTTCTGGTTGCCGCTGTTGCATTCCCCCTGTACACCTCTTCCGAACGTTGACGAACACAACCCACTATACGTTAGCGCCCACACTAATGTTACGCATGAAGCCGTCACTGTGGTGTTTTGTTTATTTTCTGCTGTTCCGTTCTAACATGATTTGCTGCAATTACTGCGATCGAAACTCACCGTCACAGTTACGCGGTTTAGGTTTTGTCACAGAGCAACGAGATCCTTCTGAAGTAAGCATCGTGAATCTATTCGATTGTACGCCGACTGAACGCTGCGCCAATCAAGCACTTTGGATCTAAGCATGGATCCACGGTCGAATCATACGTGAAGCCAGCGGTGCTTGTCCCCTTATTCCGTCGGAGTGTGTACAGTGCTGAACAACTTCGTCCACTTTCACTCACCACTTTTGGTAGAACACATATTGATACTGTATTGTATCGTTGTCACGACCTCAACTGGAACTTAGGCTCCAAAACAGTTTCGACCAGATTTGTACCCGGTGATCTGCACAGTCAGTGAACCATAGCAGACAGGTCGTAGTAGATCCGCGGTACAATCCACATTAGCTTGTATAGTTCTATGGTGGGCATGTCAAATGACATGCAGTGTGATCGCCAACGTTTACCCTGACTGACAGAATCGCTCGCTTTGACCACTAGGTTATTTCGTGTTCGATTGTTGAAGTAGTTGATGCATTTTTGAAGTGAAATAACGCATTTTCCATAGGTATTATGCGTCGGGCAAAGGACGCATAAGTGACCAACTTCACGCTTAGCGGCCTTTTTCTAACCCATAATCAAGCATGCACAAACAGCTGTAAAGACCAATTTTTTTAAAATTTCTGTACACATATGTATTCAAGAAATTCATAGTCGCTGTTGGTTCAGGTGAAAACCTAAGGGTAAATGGAGATAGACTACTTTTACTCTTGGCTTTCGCCTTTTCTTGGTTAGGCTAAACGTGACTACGTGAACTACCGTTCCAAGGACACTTTCGGTGAGCTCAGTTTCATGCGATTGCCGTTCCTCCTGCAAACCGGTTCAAAATCTGTGCTTCTTTACTATGACAACCGGATGCGTATGCTGGATGAGCAGCGCGGCGCCTTTCTACAATCGCTTTTCGTGGACAATCCGGAACTACCTTATCTGAAGATACATGTTTCCCGTGAGCAGATTGTCGAAGGAGCACTGTTGGCGGTAAGTCCGATTTAATATGGTTTTGCCTGAGTATCAGAGCTGTCTCCTCGAAGGAGTAATCGTTTGCTCTCACTTAACGAAACTGTAAACCTTCAGATTTTTTTTCGCAGTTCTCTACGGCTCTGGACTATCAGCAGTGGTTTTCTGCAAGTTGTCTCTTTCACTGTGTGATTGTTTCTTTTCTAACGATTTACTGTTTGCGATCGGGAATGTTTTGGTACTGCCAGTTTGACTTTTTTCCCAGGGTAGGGCCCTCATCGCCGCCGTCCTAGATACTTTATGAGATGTGGCTACTAATCGACCTCAGTGACTCACTTTTGTCGGTTTCTGTTCGGATTGTATGAAGTGTTCACATGTCGGAATGGTAGTAGTAGGCAACAACTAGTTATCTTCCCACTCCCCTTTATTCCTCTGCTTTGAGGCAGACTTGCCAGAAGAGATTGGTCCCAGGTCAGAGAATTGTTGGTGTTGGATGTTGACGCCGACGGTTGGTTCAAAGCTGGGTTTCTGAGCTTAGGATTATATTTGTCTACTTCTACCGGGCGTACGGACACCTGAGGGAAACATTTTGGGTTCGTAGCCCAACGCGATATGGCAATGAGGCTATCCATCCGATCAGTTTTTCGGTTTCTGATTCACACAAATATCGTAGTTGGTTAATAACAAACCTCTACTGTTTTCCTTTTACTAGATAATATTATGTTTTTCAGTGCTGTTGTTGAGCTACAATTTCTGCTCACTATTTGCGGCGGAATGCTCACGCCACCACTTTGAGCTTGAGCCACAAACGCCGCGACCCATGGCGAACATTTGTGAATTCACCCACTTATTTCTAGGGTCAGTCCGTTCATCAAAGGTGAAGAAACTTATATAGTTGTCCACATAGTTTCTCAATTTAACCGCTCCCTGATGGTTAGCTACGATGGCAGAAGCCGAACATGTGAGAATCGAAGAGCTACATAGTTTAGGTTTTATCGATGCCGCACTCTCCCTGTTCATCTGTTGCCTTACGTCAGTCCCAAATTGTTCTCTAAATACTTTCGTTTGTTATATTCAGTCACCAAACTACAGCATCTGTTGTGCATCCTTCTCACGTACTAATCGTTGCGTTGCGTTGCGTTGCGTTCTTTGTATCACCCATTTTGCGTTATGTTCCATTTCCCGTCTAGTTGGAGATTACCTGCTCCGAGAATCCTGGGGATCTAAAGAAACAACTTCGGGTGGAATTCGAAGGGGAACAGGGAGTGGATGAAGGCGGTTTGAGCAGAGAGTTTTTTCAGCTGATTATTGAAAAAGTTTTCGATCCGGTGTACGGTAAGCTGCCTTTGTTTTTTTTCCACCCGTTAAGGCTCCTCACAAGTTCATCTGCTTTTACCTTTCCATAGCACCGTTGTTTCCGCTGTCTCCGTCTCACCGTTAATCGGAATTGTTCTATGCATTGTACTGGACTTGTGCTCAGCGACACTACCGCCATGTTACCTAGTTACCATGGTACAGGCTAGATTAACTGTTCAATCCTGCTGACAATATACCATGATTTCTGGTCGGTATACTTCGTCCGTGTTGCCCCACTTAATGGGCTTGTCAACTCATGTCTCTTACGAATTAATTTTGTCGTGAAGAATCGCACTTATGATTTGTTAATTGCCGTTGATACCAAGTTGTCATTTCGGTTCTGCCTTGGTAACAAGTGTGTATTCGGATTTGTTTAAATGTCACATTTAGCAAGACTTCTGGTGATCGTACGAGTGAGTAGTAGGACTGGAACCCCGCCTTCGTGACTGCGTTCCAAAAGTCTGCTTCATTCCTGGTGACGAAAGCTCACGGACATTCCCTTTGCGGTCTAGTTTGTTTAGTTCTCTCAGTTGTCCTTCTGTCCAGTTCCCTTAGTCAAATTACATCTCTTGTTTCATCTGTGTGATGTTTAATATACCCATTATTTTCAAGTAAGACCAGAAAATAGTATGCCAGTTTGTCGTTCCAATGCTCCTGCACTTGGCACTGTTTTGCCTAGGGAACCACTACTCGTTTTGATGCTTATGCAGTCACCATCGTTCGTTTGCTGTATGCTGTGCGGGTTGTTTTCGTCCTTCACACGCTTGATACACAAATGCCTTGTGTGCCAAACTCGGCTGTTTAGGATGGTGAGCGAATCTCCCGACATCTAATTGATTGGTACAACCCAATCGGGTAACCCGTGCAACATTTCGTATAAGTCATATTGAGGCGCAAATCGGGAATGACCGACCACCGGCAGGTAGTCTCTTCACACATTGGCTACTTGACTGCTCTCAAGTATTAGGTTCTGCGTGGTCTGAACGAGGAAATATTTTGAGGAGATTATGGCTCCATCTATTCCCTACTCGTCAACCCATTTGGGGTCACCAAATTTTCAGACATAACGTTGCTAGTGAGTGAAAATGCTGCTGCCTACTTCCTCATACTTTACGGATTCTGTTTCAATGTCATCTTATCTAACAGCGTTTCATATTGTCTTCTTCCGTTCAAGGTATGTTCGTGGCTAACGACGAATTGGGAACCTACTGGTTCAATCCGGTCCCACTGGATGACCTGGATCGTGAATATTTCCTTATTGGCACCTTGCTCGGTCTTGCCATCTACAACGACATCATTTTGAACGTTTGTTTCCCATCTGTGCTTTATCGAAAACTATGTGGAAAGTTGGGGACGTTTGAAGACCTCGAAGATGCCAACCCGGTAGCCTTACGTGTCATGCTCATACTTTGGTATTCCAGTTTTTAGCACTTCTATGATATGCACTTCCCCGTATTTTTCACCTAACATACTGAGATTGTTGGATAGTGTGGGTCTCTCTACATTAAACTTCTAGTGAGATGAGAGCTATGTGGTTTACTGTGGTATAAGGCCGTCTTTCAGAAGGACAAACAATGTTGAATGCTTTTCAAAGCGCGGTAAGCGCTAGCACAATCGAGGCCCGCACATCAGGCGCAAAGTGTCCGTCATACTGGCTCTGGTGTGAGACTAAATGGCAAGAATGTACACTCAACGCCATGTGCCACGCATAAAACTGTCGTAAGTACGCAGGACCAATAATGGCAAGCAAGCACAAGTCACTGGCTGTGACCTTAGGAAGTCCCAGTCCAATAACAGCCTTGGCGGATTGAGGAATGATCCCTCGATAAGAGGTGATTGTTATTTGGTGGACCAAAAAGGCAACATCACAACCGATTGCACGTAGGGCTGAGATTATAGCGAGGGAATATTGATCAGCACCATACTTCTGCAACTACTACTACTATTACTTCTACCAGAATAATAAAGGAGTGAGGCACATCCGTCACATCGCCCAAGCATGAATACGTTCACTAGTCCGAAGGTGAATATTCAGGTGTGTTGAGCTTGCGCTGGTGGAGTGGTGATGGCATGCGTGCCTCGCATGTCAGATGTCCGTGGTTCGAACCCTGATGCAGTCAAGGATGCACTGCTAATGAGCTCGAGTAACGTGAAACTCAACTCCAGCACTTCCCTTCTTTGGTATGGACTCATCGGAAAAATTATGCCAGGGCAGGAGGATTACTATTCAAACGAGAGTGGTGTGAATGTGAATAATATGCGTACTTGACTGAAAGATATGGCATTCCTTAATAAAATGCTCTATTCGCGACCTTTGTTACCGTGGTCCATTAGTATTCCATCAAAATGGCTCGTTTTTCATCCTTTTATCGCATCGCGTTCACTTCATTTTATTCTCCTGCACTAACGATGCCTCCAGCTCCCGTCTGAAGCAAATTGCGTAAAAAGCACTCACCTCCCTTTAGCACATTGTTCATTTTCTATTTCTACTTTTCTTATTAACCTTTTGACTGATCCATATTTTCCCAGAGTTTAGTTCCACTTAATGGAAACTCCCTCCTCAACTGTTTGCATCCGGTGATAGTATGTTCCATGTTCCTGTTGCATAAACATCGGTCGAGATGCGCAAATTGTGAACTCTCAGGTGTTAGGCGGGTGGGGGGGTTAGGAAATCTCATTCGAGATCAATCTCGGCCGACATGCATTATGAAGATGCTTCATTTATGTTGAAAACTGTCAAATTGCATCTCATCTATATCTAAGGGCGGGGACTCCACATCCAGTAGTTGAAGGTTATATCGACTGGTCTGATCAGCAGTGTGATTGACTCGCACCTGCCACTCATCCTTCAACCATGAGACTTGCATCACCTGGTCGTGTGTTTACTGCCTCCTGAGGGGCAACTTCTCAGATATTCTCTTTAGGTGTGAGTTGATCACGTTGGCGATCAACCGCTTGTGACCTGTGAACTGTGTAAACTTCAACTATTAGCGGGGATATCGCGTGTTCGAGCCTCGCGAGAAATCTGCGAGATGCGCTTTGCTGAGGTTTTCTTGACTTTTCAGCGTAGATGGGCCTCGATTAGAGAATTAAGTCTCCAGTGAAGTCTGGATTGTACCTATAACAGGACTGATCACATGGTTGATTTAACGTTGGAATGAATTGAAATTTTGAATTTCTCGCCACACTGGTATGTTCAAGTAAAACGGACTCCGACCGTTGCGATGAACTGTCGAACCTGCTCTCTGAAGATCTTGGAATGCACTCATTTGCTCAGTAATTGGGCTCTAACGGTAGATCCACTGAATGCTAGCTTAACCTTTCGTTTGTAATATCCTTTAAATGAATATGCACAAAAGCCACCTCATATTTCAGTTGGTACGATATTCGAGATGTCGCGGTATATTTTTCCCTGGCGGGTGCAGCACCCGTGTGAATGGCTCTCATGGTCATTTGATATCCGGGTGTCGGGACAAGCTGGACTAAACATTAAGTACATCTAACGTGAAATACGGTACTAGCTGCGGCTGTTCTCCTTATGTTACGAAACATGCCTATGCCTATTAGTCCATGAAGCCTATTCCAGCGTTCTTCCCTGCCGCGTTTGCTCCCTCATTGATGACAACATTCAAATAACCATCAAGACTCCAGTCCCTCCATCTCACAATGCAATGCAAAATGTACAGTTAGAGCAGCCAAAATTCATGCTGTACTAAACATTCACTATTAGTATCAGTCATTCCTGTGCCACAGAATTTCCTTGGCACACTGACCGTTAAGGATGCAAATTTCGGTCAATGTAACAAGGTTGCCAAGGCGTTGTAAACTTCTTATCTGTTTCGATCGATCCTCTGGTAATGTTCGACGCAAGTGTTCGTATTGGGTTGATTATTCCTTCTCGTTTTCTTGTGAACCGTTGCCTCAACTTCAAGTTGAAGTAATCATTGGGTCATACTACCCTCATAGACGTAATATGCCTTCGAACTCCGCGAGTGTATGTGAGCCCTCAGTCGGATATACCGTGCGTGTAGGCGAATTGAAATCATCTCAGAGCGTGTCCTAACACTTGTCATTAACATTTTGAACTTATCCAAAAATAGCTATTAAAACAGCTTATTCTGACACACTGGAAGGTCCGCTCACCATATTCCATTGGATTTTTAGCATAATCTTCCCTGTGGCTCTTTGTAGATTTGATTCCAGAGATTATCCCTGCAACTGCATTAAGGGAGCATGCCATAATGATGGTCCGTAAGTTCTGTGTATGGAAGCTTTTTAATGGAGACTTGAATTCATTAAATACCGCAGAAATCACTCCAATTCGTCTTAGTCTTGGCGAGTTGCCTTTGGTAGGCTATAGTCGAATGGATACATCCCCTGTGAATAGCCCTTATAAGCTTTTCACTGGCTGTTTTTATTGAGTTGATAATCTCAGTGTCTAGGCGTATGTCCATACAAGTTTCAGTTCGAAACTAACCCCTGGAATCCCAGCCGCAGCAAGTTCGCTTAGGCTTCCACTTTTTATCCTTGACGTTGCTTTCGTTCTGTAGGATCTTTATTCAGGTCTGAGAGCGTTACTCGATTACACGGGGGACGACGTCGAAGAAGCTTTTGGCTGCAACTTTGTGGTTGCCTACCAGGACCCGTTTGGCAACACTTTATACCATGAGCTTAAACCAGATGGGACGAACATACATGTCACAAAAGAAAATCGTCAGGTCAGTCACGTGTTTTCCACTGCTATGAATTCGTCTTACTCCGGTTCACCACAAGATTTTTGTTTACTTCATTCTGTGGTTTGTGGTCCTCCCTATTTCTCACTCTGTCATCGTTATCATTACCTCTTAACGTTAACTCGCCTACACGAAGAACACGTTGATGTTCTGAGTCTTCGGTATCGGTTTAATAGGAGCCAACTCCTTTTCTCGGTTTGGCCAGATAATGCTGTGATGTTTGAGGCTGTTATGTTTTGTACTTTAGGAATTCGTGGACCTGTACGCCAACTTTCTGCTGAATGAATCGGTGAAAAAATCGTTCAACGCCTTTCGCCGTGGATTCCAACTGGTTGTAGACGAGAGCCCACTCAGTTTTCTTTTTCGCCCAGATGAGATCGAGCTACTAGTTTGTGGAAGTCGGGTAAGTGTCTCCGACTGTTTTGTGTGCCTTGTTGAAGGCATGAAACTACTGATTTCACGTAAGATTTTTGGTCGGACTGGCTGTTCACTCATTCAGACGGTCAAGTAACTACTAGTGATTATTCAATGTTTTTTCTGAGTAGCCATGAATCTTAGCCAAGAACCCGATAATTACCAGACTAGGAATTTCATTGTTTACAATGACGGTGTATTCAGTTCTATAACAGCGTATGCATATTTGTTTTCTCCTCATAGCGGGACTCATTAGCAGGGCATGGAAAAGTGGATATGAAAACAGTAGGGACCTGATCGACCGTTCCGATAAGCATGGATGAAGCAAACTATGGTACCGATTGGAGAATATCGACAACGTCTGTTTGGTTTTTTCTTCCGTTACATGTCTACTCTACATGTCTTCTCTACTCTGTTCGCTTGCACCTTTCAAACCATCTTTAGTCCATTATTTATACTTCCTAGCATTCTAATTCATCGCCGAAACAAATTATCTTCATCCTCGGTTGAGTTTGTGTAAGACACCACGTACGAAACACGTGGTCACGGCATAACTACTTTTCCACCATTGTATGCGTGGTTTTGGTTTTGGTGTTGTATGGTATTCACTGTTGATATATAGCATTGTTTACTTTCACTGCTTAAAAACTGATACTGCGATCAGTATGATTAGGTCATATTCTGATGTTTCCATTAGGTTGCTGTTGCAAGGGTAATCTTTTGGCCATATATATCCCGCGGATAAACTTACTTTGAAGCAATCTTATCACTGTAATTGGACTTCCATAGTGGTTAAGGATCGCAATCCATATTTTTCTGGAGGACATTTTCAACATGTCCGGCTTCCTTGATGGTTTCAGTACGCTTTTTGGTATGAAATGTGAACTTGTTTGGTTTTGCGTCTCATGAGACCATCTCACCTTTTATGTTCCTTGTCTTTTCCCAGTTTTACGACTTCAAGGAACTGGAACGAGTCACAACTTACGAAGACTACACCGTCGATTCACCTGTGATAAAGAATTTTTGGGATGTGGTACACAACATGACCACGGATCAGCAACGCCAGCTGTTGCAATTTTGCACGGGTTCTGATCGCATCCCAGTCGGAGGTATGGCCAAGATGAAATTTACTATTGCCCGTCAGGGCGCAGACACGGATAGGTAAGCATTGTTTCACTTGTAGCATATGTTTCCGAGCAACTGAAATGAGTTTTTTTTTCAAAGCACACAATTTCCTAATGGGTTTGGAAATTAATCATTTCCAGTCAAAACTCTCAGTGTCACTCGTAGGGCAATTGTCATTGGTAGTACGTGAACGTAAACTTCCCAACACCGGTTTCCAAAAGTTGTTCCATTTGAACAACTCAGCGAGAGCAGTTCGACGCCGGGACTTATCCATTTCTAGCAGTATTCTAACCCCAAACGCGGTTTGTTTTCACAGTACACATCTATATACTGGTTAGTTAGGTTCATCATTTCTTTTGGCGCTTTGCTGTTTCATGGTGTTTCTAATACTACGAGGCCTTCAGATTTCAAATATATAGAGCGATAAGTGATAAATCTGAGTTAATTCTGGAATAATTTTGTGTCACCAGGGGTCGTCGATTAAAATGCTCAGGCAGTTCGTGGTGTCTGTCGATAAAACTCACACCAAGACTTTAAGGTAACTTGAAATACACTGTCTCACTCGCGCATTTTGGGAGAGCACTCTGGTGAGGGTAAAGGAATTTCTGGTTAGTGTCGGAATCTGTCCATATGATTCTCTTTTGAACAAGCACATTTTCTCACCTGGCGTGATCATTTTCGTTAGTTCGCACCAGAGGGTGGGGTACTAGACATGAGTCTCGCTCTCATTATAGCTTGTCAGCATCGTATTATCTTGGGAATTTCGTCACGAAGACATTGGAACTTACCATGACGTGGCAGTCTGTGTGCCTCCGTCACCTACTGAGCTATCCTAGGGGATATCCATGAGACACTCGCAGGATCCTCATACAAGGTTGGACAGTGGTTAGCAATCTGACCAATACAGTCTCGTGGCTCTCCAGGTTGGGGGGGGATTGTAATTTATGTGGCGATTTGTTCTCCAAAAATGATAATGCACTTACATTTATCACCAAAGACCACTGCCTTGCGGTCAGGCTTCCGTCAATAAGCCTAATCGTCCTCTTTTCTAGGTGTGGGAGTCGTGGCAGTATCCCACCCCACATACAACCATGATTCCTCTAACTAACAATACGGTCATGCCATATCGGCCGTTGCATTGCAGTCTGGTCGCCTTTCTTTCTCCCCTCCCAACGCATAATACGCTACATTTAGGTTCACCTATCAGGACTGAGGAACCATTCGTTTTGCTTCAGTCTTGGCCGCGAAATCCGCGAGTCACTTCGCGGCGACAGCCTCAGGCACTTCGAAATCGGTCTTCAAGCTTTAACAACTGGTCTGTCTGTCTGATTTTAATTCTCACACTCTGAAGCAAGCGGGAAGTATCAGGATTGCGGTCAGGCTTCCGTCAATAAGCCTAATCGTCCTCTTTTCTAGGTGTGGGAGTCGTGGCAGTATCCCACCCCACATACAACCATGATTCCTCTAACTAACAATACGGTCATGCCATATCGGCCGTTGCATTGCAGTCTGGTCGCCTTTCTTTCTCCCCTCCCAACGCATAATACAGTACATTTAGGTTCACCTATCAGGACTGAGGAACCATTCGTTTTGCTTCAGTCTTGGCCGCGAAATCCGCGAGTCACTTCGCGGCGACAGCCTCAGGCACTTCGAAATCGGTCTTCAAGCTTTAACAACTGGTCTGTCTGTCTGATTTTAATTCTCACACTCTGAAGCAAGCGGGATAGTATCAGGAAGGTCAGATTCCTGAAAGCAACTTCAGAACACCCGGAACCTACTGCTCCACCAAAAACTCAACTGGAAAGCCGGCAAGCATCCAGGCCAATCAATCATTCAATCAATTCAGCAAGACCTGATGAGTGTTCTTGCGGCCACAGAAGCACGACCGAATTTGATCAGCGTTCGGGCATTTCATAGAGGCACGATCCATGTTGATGGGTGTTCACTAATGCCTATCAGACAGCCTGGATCAATGTCAGAAAGTCCCCTTTAAATAGCGTGGGGCCGTTGTAACTTTTACTCCCTCACTCACTCGCTTGTTCGGAATACAGCTGTTATGTTCTCTTCTGTGAGTCTTTTCTCTCCGACACTAGGCACTGGAGCGGGTCAGCAGCAGATACCACAGATTGACGAATCAGCAGATATAACAGATAGCATTCTGTTTTTCCTTGAATACTGAAATTGTGTGAAGTTCTTGTGTGCTGCGTACCAGAAACAAGAACCCAAGATTACAGCACGCCGCTTGCACCAAATGCTTCACCACGGTCCAGTCGCTTCGATCTGTGGACTGTTGGTGTCACTTGCCCATCGTCACCATATGATGGCCCGTGAATATTTGACTCGATTGTAGAAAGCGAGATTCCCGTTTTTCAAAGGCTCCGTTGACCGAATCTTTTCACTTCGTCATGTTATAGATCAATAACATACGTATGGGCTACTCACAATTTCGGTTTTCCTGGATTCACAAAGTGCATTTAACTCAGCTGACTTGTGTGTTCTTAACACAGTTGCTCAGGAGGGAATGTCCAAGAGGTGTGTCAATATTGTATGTATTCTGAGAATTCCGGGGAGCTCTTCAAAAGCCTTAAACAAAGTGAGGTTCGATGAGATTGCCGACTCCCTGTTCGTATTAACTTTCTTGACTGACGGGATAATGAGATGAACACTGAAAGCCTTTAAAACCCTGCTGTTCAAATAGATACTGACGAAAACCTTGATGCAGACAACGTCCTCCTCGTGATGTGGAGATATGGAAGCAAGTTTGCCAAATGTTTCGCTTTTCCCAATGTGCTTTGGTCACACAACAACAAAGTCAGGCTCCAGGCATGCAGTCACTTAGCACGCCACTTACCATCTAACGCGTGGCACTCGGAGTTATACATGTTACACATATATGTTCGGAGTGTCGTGTGCTTGAATCTCCAGAACTCGAGTCGCTTTGCAAATATGGGACACTTCTAGCTGCAAAGCGGCAATTCCCGGAATCTCAGAAGACCAGGCTACAGCACGGGTTGTTTTGTCCGCGAGATGTGACCTCTGCAAGCAGCGGAAGTGAGACGTACTCAAGGCAACCTTTGTCTCAGAACCATGGCTCGTTCAGGCTTGTGCCAGCGAATCTGCAGCGGGCCAGTGGGAAGATGGATGCTCGGTTGTGCAACAAGTTTTTGGTGTTGTTATTATTATTGCAATAAGTTGTGCAACTCCATTCGAAGAATGTGTCCAGACCTGGAAGCTGCGGTGTTTTGATCATGTTGTTTCGTCTTTTGCCGGAGAGAGTGGCTTTTCCGTGGGCGAATTCGAATGATCCAATTGGATCAGTGGTCAGCTTTTGATCTGGTATGGGGATGCAAAAGTGTTTACAAAGAGTCTGGATACTATCTAGGTGACTCACCTTCCCGGACGGAGGCCATATGCTTCGTTGGAGACGCTACAACATATGGTTACTGATGGATGTCATTGGCGTTGCGGTTAACAGTTTTTGTTCATAGTGTCTGAATGGGTCTCCGGAGGCACAGGCGATTAGGAACGATTATGGTAAAGTCCCCCTATGTCCCGTGGCTATCCTTTTTTCATCGTTTTCTTAACAATAGGGCTTCCAACGAATTTATGGTTGTACAACATCGAAGCGTCAGTATCGAACGCATCTATTGTGCTGTTGATCACGATCACCTTGGGAGGTACCGTGATTCGAACTTTTTCCAACTGAATTGTCCTTTTAGCATATCACCGCAACTTCTCTAATAGGGCTAATCTTACTGGAGAGCAACCATTACCAGAGTTAAGCCTTGTATATGTAGTTAGCTTATTGTGCACTGTTTATGAAGTCTAATAGGAGCTTAACGCACCGGCATCGATCTCTACTTCGCTATAGAGTATTTCGTGTTATTACTTATTGTCACGTATTGTAATTCGAATCAGTTAATTATTCACTTACATATTTGTTTTCTCCCTTTCATGTTATTTTTCAGGCTGCCCACTGCTCACACCTGTTTCAACATCCTTCTTCTTCCTGACTACCCTTCTCGCGAAGAGTTGGAACGCATGTTACTTTTGGCTATTACTCACTGCAAAGGATTCGGCGTTTCTTAGCTGCTGCCTAACTGCAATCGATCTACGCCAGATTGCCTCAATTACCCCCACATCCCCCTTCCGCAGCAGGGCTTGTAAATACAAGTTGTCGTTCGACTGTTGATCGATTTGAGCGACTTGCAACGGTAGAACTCGGCTTAAAAGTTTTTTTCTCGGGTTCATACCGAGGGCCTTGCTTGTTTTCGATCTCCAACCCTTCACACCGTTGCTGTCGTCGTCTTGCGCGTGCTCGGCCATGCGTGTTTCACTTCGCTTCCCTCGATTCGTTCCTGTGTTATTACTGGTTCACAAACAATGAGTAAACGCCTCACTAGATTTGTCGTTGCTTGCCGCCTCTTCAGGCTCTAGTTGTAATTCTATGAGGAGGACCCTATATAGTGTATCGTTTGTTGAAACCACAAATAGAACACGTGAGCCGATGCACCAGGATGCTTTTGTTATTGTTATTTCCCCTCGCTTGTCTGTCTGCGTTTCAGGGGGCCGTTATAGTCATCTGTTTCTTCAGGTGATTTCGCTCGCTGTATCGAGGCCGACGAGGAAAGTAGAAAATGTGAGCATCTCGCAGTCGGTGCCTTGTTGTCATTCTCTCATTCCACCTACGGGTAACGACACGCTTGACTTTGTCGGAAAGAGAGTGGGCTGGTGGACTTTTGGCTTGTTCGTTAGATCTGTTGAGTAACAAACATTTAAATCATAAGGATTTTGCGATCTTCAACGGTTCGTCAAGCTTTCCCTTTCAATCCTTGCTTGTGCTTTGAAGTGCTCGAATGAAACATCGCTTGAATTTCAAGAGGGGCTTTTTGGCTGAATCCCTTATCTACTTTTACACCACACCGGTGACATATCATGGTGCACTAAGTAGAGTGTTTTTGAGGCCGCCCGTCTTCCAGATGTTGTTTGGCTCTCAGTATTGATACACTGGTCAGTTCTTGCCTCCATGTGTAGAACTGGGCATCGTACTTCGTCCCACGGTTGTATTTACAGTCACACTAGTGACTATGTGTTATGTCTTGATGTACGGTAATGCAACTCTGTATCGGTCCCTTGGCTTCCTTGCTCCGCCCACTATGGTGTATCAAAAGGCACGGTAGCTCTACACAGCCCTTTATGGGGCAATTCAAGAAACATGCGAAGTTATGACGCGGTCACACGGTAACTATGTGTGCCCGTATTACGGCACATGACCTCTCTACTCAGATAATCGTTCACAATAGGGTGTCAAAGTACGTGATTGCATTTGCCTTCTTATTTGATAATTATTCATTTGTTGGTAAGTAACCGGTGGTTCCGGATGTTTTGAGCAAATCAGAGTGCTGTAGTTTACAGAAATACGGATGGGAAACGATTACACCTATAATTGTGTTACCAAGTTGAAGGCTTCTAAGAATATTTTTAAGAGAATTAGGTAGAAGGTGGGAGGATGTTTTCGATAGGGGTCATCGAAGTGATGATGCCCAGCACCCGGTATAAGGACCATCGGCCGAAGTGCATGCACCGATCCATATTTGCGACCTATCTGGTTATCTGCTGAGTCAGCCGGGCCCAGCATTTCTCTGCAACCTTGCGCCTTGGTATACTGTAATGCTTGTGGAAGATCTACTTTTACTAAAATCGACTATTATTTCGTAGTAGGCAATGGTGTGAGTCGATATTTGGAATGTTGATGGTGTTGGTCTTTCCCGAGTAATTACTTCTCCACAACTGGGATGATGAGTGTACGTGAATTGTTTGGCCAACAAACGTTCGTACTCTAGGGGGTATGCTGGCTAGGGTGCCAACTTTCGACTAGAAAACTTCTGTCTAGCCTTGGGCTGATAATGCAGGAGCCCTTTTGTTTTATGGTAGTTAGTCGCTCAAGGAACATCGGACATCACATGTTTGATTCGCTTTGTTACTTGAAAGAATATCATAAGCGAGAGATTCAAGTGAGTTCTCTGTGAAAACCAAATTGGTATGAAAACGAGTATATTCGGCGGAATTCGCCTGACTTTTTTGTACCAGTCAAGATGCCATAAAACTGATCGTGGTACTTTTGTGAAAACTTACTAGGAAACAACCATGAATATCTCTAGTCCTCCAAGCTCTCCACTGACGGTAACCCACACTACTATCCTCAGTAACTCCCAGACAATGCTGATGATTGTTTACATAATGTGAAACGATGTTTCCTGATAGTCTTAGTAAGCAATCGATGAATTTATTGCTTGTTTACGAAACCTTTCCGATGTGAATACACAAATTACCAAAGGCGTTGCTTCCGATAGACATGGTTGTATGGTACGCTTAACATAGTTTTCGCGCTTCTGTCCGCCAGACACCATCACACCAAGTCAGTCGACCAGACTAAACAGTTCTTCTCACGCGTAGAATTTTTAGGACACCAAGTTTATGGAATGGTACTATCGCGCTGGTCCTCCGTCAACTGACAAACCAGTCCTTTCCCCGATATTTCCCCCGTACTGTACAGTGTTCAAAAAGACCCGGACTATGCAAGAACACGTTTCATCTTCAACTTCTGTCCTGTGAGTTCACAGCAAAGAAGGAAGCATTGGATTTGAGTTTCGCCTGAGCGTGAACACGCTCACATATTCAGACGTAAAAACGAATGCGCTCAGCGTGCGCTGGCGGAGTATTGTAACACACACGCCTCGCATATCAGATGTCTGTAGTTCAAACCCTGGTGCGGACAAGGATGTGCACTACTTATGAACTCTAATGGGGGCGAAACTAGAGTCCAGTGCTTCCTTGCTTTAGTGTGAACTCACCAGAACGATTGCACCAGGCCAGGAAGACGACTGCTCAAACGAGTGATGTGGACGTGGATTCTCCAGCTCCCTCAACCGCTAACAACTAATATCATAGTTGCATTAAGCTTACACGATTGTTCTGGGGCGTTAATTGCTAATCGGTTGCAGCGATGTAATGTGGGACGTTCTCTACAACTAGCAGCATCAGCTAAATGGTGTTCGCTTGCGATGCTCGCTTAATCCCCTCTCCTGTCTAGCTGCCTTATGATCAAAACCCTTGTCATCATCATGATCATTGACAGCGTGACATCATTGTTCAACACTGATGTTTCGCTACTGTACAAAATCCAGGTGCCTTTTGAACACTGGAAACTGACTTCTTGTCTGTTTGCACCATATGCATCTCCTCACAGGATTATTTGGGTCATCTTTTTGCTTCATTCGCCATAGACTAAAATCCATAAGCTATGGGATGATTGGGGTGAACACCAAGATTATTTTGCCCAGAAATGGCAAGGGAACATGTATTTAAGCTTATAACCCTCGTTTCAAATGTAGAAATGCTGTATGTCGGCGTTCCTTCGCAGCGATATCCTCGCCGAACATACTGTTCCAAGTGGCTATGGAAAATGAACATCTTGGTAATAAAATGTGTTCCGCCAGCACATGTGGTTACGTGCTAGTTCTCTTTTATGTCGTCGAGTTCATCCCTCTTTAATTAAGGCACATGACGAAGATCAATGGTTTTGAAAAATAGTGCTCATGGAGGTAGTATTGACCAACAACAGCCTGTAGTAAACCAGGGGGCAGTCGCACTGCTCTACGGAAATGCTGATGCTTGCATATGGCTGGGCGTGTCACGCGAAAGCTACAGGTCAGCTTAGACTCAGGTGACACGAAAACCACATTACTGATCACGTGTCTTTCTCAGTGAACGCAACCCAACTCAGCGGATGACGATAACGACCTTCAATGTGGGACGTATGACGAACACATTCGTGATCTTTGGATTGTCTCAAGCGGCTGAATATACCCGTGGTAGTCATGAGGACGAAGAAGGTAGCTAACAAAGCTTGTTTTCTGTGATTGCTCCTCCTGGCTAATACAACACATTTGTATGGTACCAGAAATCACGTGGAAAAGGTTAAGATTGGGGCTACATACACTTTAGAGAAATAGAAATCAAAGGAAGGGGGGATAGGTCAATGGATCACGGAATCAGGAAAGAGACGTCAATGTCAGACAGACTTGTGGAACCGGATGTTTCGTAGGTAAGTTCAAGTTCAGAGGCCGCACAAGTTTCTTTTGGATGCAAATTTGAGGATCCAGCAGTCGGATTGTATGCTCGTGCCGAGCATCATACGTTGGTCGTACGACAAGGCATTTGTCGGGTAGAATGCGTGAATACAATTCCGTATCTCTGAGTGGTAGTGCGAAGAAACCAGGCTCAAGCGCGATGGCATCACATTTGGCCGAAACCAGTCATGTCGTAGACAAGGAGCAAGCCTTCACAATCATATAGCGGGTACATCTGAACCGATCACGACTGTTACTATCCAGACTACTATCGGTCATAGAGGCGATTGGAATCCGTCTGCTCGATCCTCGAATTTGCATCCAAAAGAAACTTGTGCGGCCTCTGAACTTGAACTTGCCTACGAAACATCCGGTTCCACAAGTCTGTATGACATTGAAGTCTCTTACCTGATTCCGTGATCCATTGACCTATCCCCCCTTCCTTTGATTTCTATTTCTCTAAAGTGTATGTAGCCCCGATCTTAACCTTTTCCACATGATTTCTGGTACCATATGAATTTGTGATGTATTAACCAAGAGTAGCAATCACAGAAAAGCTTTGTTAGCTACCTTCGTTCTCATGACATTTGTGATCATGATCGACCTAAAGGTCAACTATTCACTCCAACTTTCTGTAACGACGCTGCATATCATGGTGCGCTCGATTGGCGTAGCATTTCTTGGAGCATTTTGGGCCACGGGCTCATGAACTGGCTGTATGAATAACTAAGTATTTGATATCATTTTTGATCGCACGGTTTCCCGTGTTAAAGTCCTTGTTGAAAGTTTCTGATTTGGGACAGGTATTTGAGTAGAGTATAACTTTTCTTTATCGCATTATCACACTTTTATGAATTAAACTGGATCGACACTCAAAAGCCCATAAGAACAGCGCTTGAAAAAGCGCAACATAGAGTCCGAGTAATTAGAGGGGAAGCGGATCAGTGGAATTATTTGGGTCACATGTTGACCAAAGATCACTGAGGATGTTCGATTGCGCTGGTTCTGTCTTAACCTGATACCTGTTCCAGGTTAAACGCAGCATCTGAGCAAAATGTTTGCACACAAACCTCTGGTCGATCGATGCGAACGGCTGCAATCTCTGCCCTATTAACTTCCAATTTGTTTTAAGCCTTGATAATTTTAAGCTCATCTCGTTGGTCACTGTAAAAGCAGTGGCAGGGCCCACTTTGCGACTTGTTCATTTCCGGTAAGCTGGAAGTGGATTGTTTATGCATCACACGAAACTTGTTATTGAAGAAAGAATAAGCACAGACATTAGTCGAGACAGTTATCTGATCGTCGCGCCAATTCCACGCAAGCATTCAGGCTGCCAGTCAGGCATCGAACTAGCCTAATAAGTTGGACGAGTTCTGAACCATTGTCTTGAAATAGAGCAGTTGGTGGAATTCATGAATAGACTTGCTGCGCTGAACCTTCCCCTCACTGTCTGTGTGGACGACTCTGCGTCCGACAGACACATGGACAGGTTTCAATTGCAGCTCTTATCGTACTTGATTTCACAGTTGTGCCTAAAAACCCATCGGAATAGCCATTGACCCTTCTGGTAGTGTGTCCTCTGTGCAAGAATTCGTTGATCTGTTGAAAAGTCACTGCAACAAATTTTTCTCTCCTTCACGAGCAATGTAGGTATACAGGATAACGGTGCATTGGCTCCTACCCACGGGGGATTTCAGTAGACAATGTTTTGTGGTGAAATCTGCGACGAGTTTGCAGTATATCTAAGGTGGTCGGTTTATCGTTCCGCCCCGGCTCGTACGTAAGCTGTAGTGAGAAATCGAGCTTTGTTCAGTATTCCCAAAGTGAACATGGGATCACTCTATCGATCACGCACCAACAAATTATTGTTCATGTATAACATACGTGGTGCTGTACTTCTAGCTTTGACACAAGTATATCAGCTTGAATCTAGCCCATCGCGGGTCTCCTCTGAACCTTGTCTATCTGATTTCAAAGTGTACAGGTAGTTCTCTAATGGAATGTACGGGAAGTCTTATGTAAGTTCTGTGCATTTGGATGTTAGCGCATATGTGTTGATACCAGCGCAGTAGATGTGTATTAGTAACTAAAGACAACACAATTATTGACGTGGTGGTGCTCAATATTTGCGAACATGTTTCAAAATACTGTCTAACTGTACATTTTAAAGATAGAGAGTGACTGGACACCCGTCATGTGAACCTTTGGTAGGCCGTACAGTCATGAGATAGGCGTGTCAGTTGGCGTGAGCTGTTGAACATGCTACTTGGATACACGATACCCCTCTCCTAGATTGTTTAAGGGATGTTATTTATTCACGGTCTCTGCTGGCTATATCCCATCGGAAAACAATCGCGTCTTCGTAATACCACACATCATATCATCTGTGTTGTTTACGTAGGCCGTATGTTGACTGACACCGTATGAACTGAAGTAATTTTGCTTTGCTAAGCTGCTTACTTATATTTGGCGAGTAGCTATTTAGTGAATTTTCAACTTTAGGATTGCGCAGTGTAGGTTCCAGAATGGCGTTATCTGCTGTTTTTTCTGTACGAGCACTAAAGCGGCAAGTCCGATTGTAACACGCCTTACCGCCTGACTTGAGAATAACGAATGTATACATGATTGGGTGTGGAATTATCGCTTCGCTTCAAGACAGGGCAATCGTAGTTGTCTAAATCGGGAATTTTGGTCAAAAATTGTCAAAACATTGATCTGTGATCACAGTTTAGCGAGAATCGATTCGCTTCCTCCAAACGAGTTTAAACGCTGGTATGAAAATCCACTCCAAATAGACCCTAAAACACTTCCGCCGATGAGTACAAGTCTGGGAAAAGCGCACACCTTGTTCAGTCAGGAGTAGGGGAAATGGGAATAAGGTGTTATTGAGAGAGAAAGGAGCTGCCAGGATGTGTCCTGCAAAGTAGCTTTGGACAACCACCTACCTTGAGCTCCTCCTACCTAGAAGGTAAACGACCTCATTGCTTGCCCGGATAGAGACTGTTCACTCGAGGGCTCTGCCACATTCGAAAATATAATTCCGCACATCTCACGCGTTATCTTTTGCTGGCTATCCGGGAGAGTATAAATTCTTTCTTCAAATATTGCGCACACTACTGACTACGTTTTCACCTTACACTTTAGTGACTACTTTATGTTTGATCTGAAACAGTTGTTTCAGGATAGAATAAGGTTATACGTCAATATGAAACGGATGTCACCCATTTCGCTCACCACGGCTAGAGATGAACACGAATTCCTGAGCTATTCATTCTCAAAGCGCAACCTGTCATCCGTGATGATCATTTTTGGTACTCTATGGTTGGCTGCAAAGCGATGCATGACCACCTCGTTGATCGTCGTTGCCCGTTTATGTGGCACTGCTTCTACCGCCACAGGTGTTCTCTCATTGGCATAATGAATTGATTGCCAGTAGCTGTCACTTGAAGGGCCCCATGAGTTCAACGGACCATAGCTCTTCGATCTCTGACGCAGGGATAAGTTCATTGCCTCATTCATTTAGTTCGTTGAGTTGCCCCCGTTGCACTTCCTGTTCACACCATTCTTCATTACCTCACTTCTCATCCCTGGCCAATAGGCCCTGTGCCAAAGCAAGTTGTTTGTTTTAGTGCATCATTTATGTGCCATCTCGTGACATCCTTCCTTAGTCTCGAGGACGTTGAAACCATTGGACTTCCAGGATAGTATGCCAGGTTGATTCAGATTCAGTCTGCCAAAGCGCTCCTCGAATATCTCCAGTTCCGCGTCCTCAGTGCCTATTTAGTCCAAAAAGGCGACTGCGACCTTCTTTGGTGAAGGATCCTGCCGCTGTAGTCGCACAAACTCCCGGGGTCTAGTACGACAACGAGACCATTGGCACTGATCATGATCTTCTGGGCCTCATCTCGAAAGCCAATCGGCCAGGTGGTTCTCATTCCCCGGTAACTGTCGGGTCGTGAGGTCATATTCTAGTGGTCAGAGTGCTCAGCGCGCGAGCTTTACTTGGGGATCTCTGGTGATGGTGATCCACTCAAGGGTTTCGTGGTCGGTATCAACACCAACCATTTGTCTCAGCAAATATGGCCTCCACCTATCCAGGGTTCAGACGGTCGCTAAACATTCTTTCTCAGTGTTTGTCAGGAAACGACTAGCACATTAGATGACCCCATCCTCCTGCTTCAGGACTGCACCGACCGCATCACCAGTAAACATCTTCCCAATCCTGAGCAGTTTAAGTGTGATAACCTAGCATCGGCGCTCTGGCGCGTTTGAAGGTCTCGTGCACTTCACTTGTTCATTCGCACATTCTATTTTGACGGAATAAGTTGTGTCGTGGAGCAGCGATTGCGTTGAAATCCTGAACAGCCCTAGTATACTGTCCGTCGGAGAAACTAGTTTAAGGACCACACGCATTGGACACTCCTGGGATTTCGCCAGTTCCTCTGGCGGTAGCCTGACCTCTTTGTGGCCCACTTTATGCCTGAGCGGTGTCATCGAACTTCAAGTGAGCTGTATCTTGGCTTCATCGATCCACAGGCTAGCTTTCCGAGTACGCTTCAATATGATTATCAGGTGAACTGCATGTTCTGGTTTCGAATCGCTGTACACGGCGATGCCGTCCCCGTACACGGCAAAATTCTTTCAGCAAAACCTGGACGTCCTCATCCTCGAAAGTTTGTCGCCATGTGTCCTTCATTTGTATCCTGGCGACGGTACCAAGTGAAAGGAAGAATGCCCTTCAGGGTGGGGTTGTTTATTGATCTACCCGAGCTTGACGGCCACAAGCCATTAGACACGAAAGCGAAAATCTCGTTTACCGAGTTTCTGAAAAATGAACTTTCTCAAGTGTCCACTTGAACCTTCTTGGACGTTCTTTGAATGTTAAATAATAATGAACACAATGCAAAGCTGCTCCATAACTGCCATACCAACCTTCCATCAGATGTGGAGATGGGGCTTGACACTTGACCAAACTCTGCTGACATGCTTCATCGTCAAGTGTAAAAAATCATATCTGATTGCTAGTGAGAATGGGAATAATGGAGCCGCTTTGCGTTTTGTGTTTACTATTCAAAAAACGCCGAGGAAATTTCAAGAGGACGCCTCGGAATGTTTACTTTTCGAAGACTCTGTCAATGTGATTTTCACTCTAGTGTCTTATAAGTTGTCGTCACTTAACTCGCGTTGATCAATGAACAAATCCGTACTCAACTTCATTCTTTTTCACCTGTGCCATCCTGTTTCAGTATGCGTAAACTATTTCGTCGCCCCATGTTTACTGGGACGGCATAATTAACTGAAGATTGGTCACCTAAAGGTAAACGCATTTTGCACTGGTTCCAAATAAGTTTGCGGTAAATGTTTTCTAAAACACGGTGTAAGCCGACTGTCAGCACTATCTAAAACCATGGTAAATGAACCTCCGGGGTGTCATCTAATTGAATTTCTTAATACGCATATAATATAACAGTTGTTTAGTCGCCGCAAAATGTTCATCAGCAGGATTTGATCTCATACGATCTCCTAATACAACTTGTGACCTAGAAACTTAACAACTCGAGTCCGCTCTAGGAAACCGCGCTAGATATGGTCTCAAATCTTACAAAAACCTGCGGTTATCCTTCTGAAAAGCACCACCGTTTCGTTAATCATAGACAACGCCAGAGTTTTTCAATGAACACAATCTGATAATCGCGTTTTGATATTGTATCATTTGGTACCTGTACGATTGCACACGTGTTTTCAACGGAAAACCTAATTTTATCGACAACCGGCAGCTTTATTGTGATAGGTGCATGTTGTTTGAAATGAACAAATGTGCCCAGTGGTAACGGTATCACACATCCATTTACGTTTTTTTTGTATCGGGTCCTTCGAAAATGCCACTCGAGTGCCTCGATATCCATTCATGAGAATATCCGACTATTACGGTCTGAATCTTCTGCGCTATAGTTGTCATAATCGACTGAAGGAACCCCAGCACAGTACGACCTACATTTAGGGCTAGTGACGTTATATGTGGCATTCATATTGATGGGCGCGGGGGTCGACGATCAATGGAGATAATAAAATGTCGGAATCAGACATAAATAACAAACTTATCTGATGCATTTCTCCAGAAACCTAGTCATTTGGTTTTTGACAGGATCATGAGTCGATACGCGTGTACCGTGTAGAGATGAATTGCCTGATCTGGTTAGGCTATCGATCTGTAATGAAGTAAATACAGAAGTCTATGTGACCACCTCGTTTCAATGCTTCGTTCACTCGGGAACCGACAGAAAGTGCTCCATGGAAAGAACTATGGGGCACAGACTACTTCACCATTACAATCGTTCCTCGAAGGATTGTCCTCTCAAGGAGGAAACTTTTGCTGAACGATTTATCCACAAGAGAAAACATCACAATACAGTCCTTGACTTACATTTACTAGTCGGCCACCAGGTCAAACAATAGATACGGGCAGAACAGCTGACAAATAGGCACACCGGATTATCGGGCACTCTTTGATCAGACTTGAATTGGCTGGACAGATGACTTAGCCTACTAGGTTCGGACAGTTTCAACACGGATTGAAAGTAACGAAGTTGGAACACATGATGAAGCAACGCAAGACTCCTCGATATAGTGTGAGCTGCTAGTGTACACGAATGTACTTGGAGTACATCTCCATGATAACGTAGACTGTTCTGTACTTCTTACTCTATTTTGACAAGGCGGTACAACAACTGGGCGTTCCTGATAATTGAAATAACGATTGGTGATGACTGTTGGACAGGTACATCACGTCGACTTAGTATGAAGCAGTAGTGTAATAGTAATCAAGATATTTCATCTCACACTGACGAAAGTTGTTCGGTGCAGCGTAATATAACGGAAGATTCATTATCTGATTGTTGGGGTAGGGGCTCTTGTTAGTCACTTTTCTTGAGGCGGAGCCCCATCATCCTGGAAACGTATTGACATCCCTCGAGCTGGGAGTACCCTAACTGGAACTAAGCCATGTGCTGTAACAAACTGAACAACGTGAGTGTGAATCGTCCGCTTAGCTCTCAACGCATAGACCGATCCAATTTATCAGTGCGGTGCGGAAGTTGATACGACTGTGTTAGGAAGCGAGAATCATCTTTACTTTGGAATTAAAGTTAAGACAATAGGGGATTTTATGTGTATTTCATCCCTTACTGTTGGTCTACAACGTTGAGAATTTCATTCGCGCAGTTGCGCTATCAACATGTAATATTACACCATGAATAGTCAAGCGAGATTTAGGTACGTTGATTAATTGATCCGCGAAAGAGTTGCTGGTCCAATCGGTTGGTGTACTTTCAATACAGACTCGCCAGCAGGCGAGAGCGTGGCCTATAGATCGTGTCGAATTTCCAGATCGGTCAGCACGCATTCCATTAAAACCTTGTTGACAGTAGTTGCGAGGCGAGTACATACCAGCAGCTATCAAACGAAGAACGTAGGTGAGTTGTTCTCTTTTGTCGAAAACTACGTGCTTGGAGTGGTAGGAAGTATGGTAATGGTTTTGCTTGTATGCAGTTTGCTGTTACTGAGATACTGTGTGACTTTAGTAGTTTGTATTCCCCTCATATTGTCTTATAATGACTAAAAGGCATTACTTTTTTTAGCCCAGCTCCAATGTCTACCAGAGAACTTGTCGATGAAACACGCAGCGATTACAGCTGTTTCAACGTTGTTCATCTGGCAACTGCGCGTGCCGCTGAACTGGCTGCATTTGAGGCCGAGGTCAATGTGACTACAGCCCATGCAATTACTTGTTTACAGCGATTGCCTGTGCGTCTTCGTCGACGAGCTGCAAGTCATCGCGTCAATCGGCTACCCCGGAGGCTGCATCGACACTTTCAACAACCACTCAACAACAACAAAGGACAATTGGTTGCTGTAAGTCTAACGCACGGTTATTTTCAATGGTTGTGTGCGTTTTGAACTTAACTCATCGGACGTATCTAGCTGTCTGTTATTCTGTTATTCTAATTCCTTGTCTCTTCTATTCCTCGGGAGTGTTTTCTTGGTGGCACGACAAGTAGTGCTCTTTTGCCAGTTCCCTTCTGGATACCAGTTGGCACTTTTGCACGTTTGTCCCATTTTACAGGCTCAACCTAAACGTGCCAAGTTGAAAAGTCGTCGATATCGACGACGACATTTGCGGTTGCTGGCTATGGCTACTCGAATTGCCGCAACATCGTCAAGCTATAGTGAATTGAGCTCTAATCGGAAGACGTTATGGTTGCCCACCCACCTCTGGCATGCCAAAAGGTATCATATGATCAATATCTGGGGGTGGCGTCTACCTCAGGCTCCGAATGATAAGATATTTAAGGCCTGTCAGGATGCAGCTTTGAAGTAAGACACATTTGACTTTTTGCACAGTCTTCATCGAAAATAGTTTTCCATGTCTTAGCTCGTTATGTTCTATCGTAGAAATTTTGTGCCCGTCTTGTGAACTTTATTTTTGGAACTTTTTTTGCGTGATCGAATTCGGTCTGAGTTGCCATGCTCTCCTATTTCCTGCGCTGACCGTGAAACTTATCACGCTAATCATGGGAACGAATTTCGTCGGTTTCCGCCGGAATTCGCATCCCACCATTTCTGATATCCAACGCTTGTTTCTCCAAAATATGAAATCTTGAAGACTTTTGTGTGCGTCGTCACAATTGACGCTACTCGATCCGTTTGTTTGTCAGGTTGTGTTGGCTGATAACAGAGCTGGAAATTCTCAATAGCAGCGTCAAATACAAGAACTTGTTTGTTAAGATGGACATGATTTCCATCCCACGGCCCTGCTGTGGATACTCACCACTGTCCACTGTCGCATTATACCGTTCTCAGACTCTCTCTGAAGACACTGAGGGATTATGGTGCCACTCTATTCACACACATTGCACAGAGTAGACTATCTCGTATTTTCACTCAGATTCCTTCTCTTGTGAAAGTTTCCTCACATTTCCTCTCTAAGAGCAGATGATATGAGGAGACTGACCAACAGTGCTCTTCAGAGAGTAGGGTATTGCAGATCCATTATAATGATCTTCGGTAAACCTATGAGAAATGCCCTGTTCTGGTTTGTGATTTTTATTGTGAGTGCTCTCTTTAGGGAGGAACGGATGGATTCCTTTTCCGAGGTTTATTATCACTTATAATATTACCAAATCCAATGATCCTCAGTGAAACCGCTAACGGTTGTACAGTGAAGTCCCATATAACGGTAACGGCTTACTGCTCCATAAAGGTGATCAAGCATTTACTTTCCGTGTATTCTCAGCTGTCTGCAACACGGAAACGTTCCGATAGATCGCTATTTTGGGTGGGAATGCACATGTCACTGGTATTTCGTCACATGTTACTGTAACCACCTACCTCGGCAAGTCCTGCCCCCGATGGTGTGAACGACTTGCGTAGGTTTCTCAACATGTGATCTGAGTGGATGGTTACGGCTAGCAATAGGTTTGTTTTAAGATGAAAACAGTCGATGACTGAATCGACATACATAAGTTTACTCTGGTTTGTGTCACTGACGCCTTGTATTTTGTATAATTTGTATGAGTCTCCACGGTAACATTTTGTATAGTCGTTGAACAGCAAGTATGGTTTCGACTGACACCTACGTAGTCCACTTGTCTGGCACCTAGTGTTGAAAATGACTACAGCTGGTGTTAATCTCAGTTTTTCTTGTACTCAACATTCCATCGATTCTAAAGTTCACTCTTGAATGCATCAAATTACAGTGTGTGGTAATATCAAGACTGTTGTCGTCTTGTGTGGTTACAAGGTAAATGACACCACATGATGCGAAATTAATAAGTTCCAGCGATGTCGGAGAAGGTAGGCAAATTGATGCATCTTTATTTGCACTGCGGGATGTCACTTTGTCATGTTAAGTAGCCGTTGATAAATGACTCAGTGACTGTGAGGCTGTTGGATTGGAAGCCAAAATATAGGCGTCTGCTGGCGTTTGTTTGAGTGTGTTTACTCTTTTGTGTAGTATTGTGTATATTGAATCCCCTTCTGCTCTACATGAATTATAACCCTTCGATAAAACGAAGGTCACTTTCCGTGAGGAACTGAGCAACAACCGGTGGTTGAATTAAGGTGCTGGTAAGACCACATCGCCACCTTCGCTTGATAAGTAGATGCTCAAACTTGCATGTTTCATCCACCCGCACGCTAACAAGGCACTGCTGGATTGTCGCAATGGCCAGTATACAATATCTTGACCGACTTCGTATTTGCTTATAGAATGCATCCGGGCGGCTCGGTCCCATACCACGCCTGTGGTGCTCCTGTCACCTAGGAGAACGTTCTTCCACGTCATACCCGAACCAAGAGATATAGTGTATGATTACATAGAAAGTAAGAAAACATTACGATAAGTCTGTGTTGTTGGTGCAACCCATACTCCATATTGGCGTGGCCCTTCCAAGGAGTAACTGGACACTGCAGTACATAGCTGTTGACCCTTAACAATGGCTTCAACCAAGGATGGATGAACATCTAGAGGTTTGGGTGTTTGTTGAAAGCTCTAACTGGACTCCTATCAGATCCAGCACTTTTTTGTTATGTGGCTTTGTTTAAGTAGACTGTACTAAGATTACCGGGAAATTGCCACCCAGGAGTGGAGCAGCGGAAGAAGTTCCATCTATGATAATTGTTGCTGACCACTGCTCAATTTCACTTGTTTTGGCAGTAACAGGACTAGGACTGTACCGTTTATATTATTGACAAAACCTTTAACCATTTCCAGAATAATTATGATTTGAACGTGGGTTATAAATTTCTGTTCGTATGGATTTCTCGAATGGTTAGTTTCTGCAAAGTGGTTTCATATCCTAGTGTAGCGCGTTTTTTCTGAAGAAATTGAAACATTCATCTGAACCATCCGAATGGCTAACGTGTGAACTTATAATAAATAACTATGATCCACGTAGGCACGACTGAACCGTATGAAGCCCTCACTTTTATGTCAAATGGTATGTGATCCTTGATGGCCTTGTTCGGTCTCGCAAACCTCACTACCATTGTTAAGATAGAGTAACGTAATACACAAGTACTTAACGTTACTGTTAAAAGTATCGGAAGCCTAATTTTACATTGATCGAATTTATTTGTAACGACAACTGTCAGTTTGCATTAGTCGTTCAGTGTGGCGCTCGGAAGCACAGTTTTTCCACGAATGGGTCATTTTTTGAATTTTTCTCGTCAGTTTACTGTCTGTAGGTATAAGTCAATGTATCTTCGCAACTTCTTCATGTTGGTACCCAGTTGTTTACTTAGGTACAAGGATATCAACTATCTAAAGCTATCTACAGAATTAAAAAGGATCTTCGAACCAAAGTGTGCCAGTCTGTGGAGCCCAATTCAGATGAATACCTGGGATGTTGGCTTGCCAACAACTGCACCCGTTTGCTGGATTTAACTATGGCTGAGTACTTGGCCTTTAAGATAGAAGACCTCAGCATAAATATATCGTCCTCTCACTCCGTTGTGTTTCCAGTATTCCTTCAAGCGAACTGCCAGCCCCATCTCTCGGTCTTCCAAATCACTCGGTGTGTACTGGGGTCTGAAACCGTCACGAGCCTTTTTTTAGTCATTTCCAACCTTCGATCTTGACACGTTTTTCTGGACGCAAAGGCTACCGGTCTTATGTTCTGTATAGCTCATCTGATTTTCTTATTTGTAACCCTGGAAGAAACTTGTCCTCCCTGTTTGAGGACGACTTATTTTCATGCTGTCTGTCCCCCGCTAATATCTCAGGCTGTCGTTTCCTTTCGATTCTCCCATCCAATATCTGGTGACATCATGGCCAGACTACTTCCTTGAGGGCCGACCTTTCAATATATTATTCGTCTTTGCAAAATGCCACGCCACTTTTACCACAAATCATTTTCAAATCAACCATTCCGCTGATCCAGCGGTATGGAACCCTTATAGTACTCGTCACCAGGTTTTCACAGTCCCATGGTGATATTTCTTTCCCGTCGCCAGTGGTTGCCTGGTTTTCGACTTGAGCTTCTGGAACTGTTTCGAACTCATTGGTACGGAACTGGCACTAGCGAGTTGCTTGAAGAGCGTATCGCGAATTTGTCCCACATTCACCCAATGCCCTGTGCCCCTCAGCACCAACGGAACACCGGACCTTCCCTGTGAGCAGCCAGGATTACTGTTCGCTGATGTCCAGGCAGAAGATATCCTGAATATCACCCGACCAGTCCTGGGGCCAGTACGCATTTTATGGGGTCCGCGGAATGAAGTAAGTATCAAGTCATGTTGGTTTATTTCCGGAGATACAATATTTCCATCTACAACAAAGCAAAGCTTCGGGTGTTAAAACTTCATCTTATCAAGCCTGTATCACAGTGATAGACTATTCATCGAGGAGCTCTGTCCACGGCGAATTTTACTTGTTCAGGTTATACTCATAAGAGGGATTACTTTAGTGAGCTACTCTGTGGTCGTTCTATACCTTTGCCCGTCCGGATCGCGTTTGCCTTGCTTCGAATCCTTTACCATGGTCGGGGAACTTCACTGAGGAACCATATATCTTCTCTCTCATGTAGACGTTTTATCTTCAAAGAAACCTACCCCGACTGTGTGCAGTTGGTGGGATTGCTTCTCCATTGTGTTCGTGTCACGCCGACAGATTACGCTGTCGCATCCAGATAGTCACTGGAAATCACCTGCCATGTTTTGCCTGTGTACGCCCTTCCGCGTTCGAGGGCAACAGTCCAGTATCACTTCTGATGGTACATTAGATGATACTTATGTTACCTGATTTCTTTCGACGGCTGTTTGTCTATTTTCTGCCGTGTCTCCAGCTGAGTTGATGGACTGCACTTACCACAACAGTCCTTATCGTATGAATACGTCTGGTGTATCTATGGCCATCTGAATAACGTGATTGCAACTGGTTAATGAGAGACATGTATGATCGTTAACTTCAGGTTTCATATGTTGTCTAATTTTTTTTGGAAAATATGTCACTTCCTATCGTAGCCTCACGAAGGCCATCGCCGTGTGTACTTATGGAACCATCCAGAAATATCTGCAGATGCGTGGCAGTTGTTTGTCACTTGTTCACAAACTGAAGGAATCTGTGTACGCAATCTAACTGGTCGAGTTTCGCGCCTTTGTACACTGGGACGTCAGTCGCACCAGTTGTTAGCTGACGTGTTTTCCCCTCAAAATCCGGACTCTGGAGTTGGTGACTGGAAGCTATGGGAGGAACTAACGAAGAGGGCCCGGCAGGCCAGTTGCATGCCCCTGGGTGCTGTTTTATTCTTGTTTAACTGCAAGGAATTTCGAGAGAATCGGTAAGTGAACAGACTGATCTTCTGTTCACACCCTAATGACAACTTTTTGTCTCGAATGCTGTCATTCTCAAGTCTGTTGCAAGGTTTGAAGTGCGCCCCGAGTGTTACCATCGTCATGATTTAACTGAAGGATAAAAATAGTCAGATACATTCACTGTGGTAAGTGGTGTTTCTGTTCTACTGGAACGCAGAATCTGTTTCAGAAGTATGATTCCTGGGTTGTGGCACTTGCCAAGAAACCTCCTATCTTTGAAGAGCAGGCTGAGTGTGAATACTTTGGCCAAACTAGTTTTGGTTCTCTACCTGACCATTTTCAATCGTTACACTAACCCTGGCTTCGTCGAACATGACTTTCCCTTAACTCTGTAGTAGTTCCGAAAGGCGCATTTAACTCGCAAGATACTTGAATAGACACCGCAGATTCACACAATCACTTAGTCTGAATCGTGTACACTTACATGTCACGGCCGTGTTCACATGTTCAGCGCCCAGTGGGGCTAACTAATATGGCTCCAGGGACCTGTAGTAACGAACCTAATGTCATTTGTCTGCTCGCATCTTGTTCTGTTGGGTTCATATGGTCATAGCCTCACTTTGACTGTGAAAATAAATTAAAAAAACTCGTAAATATGTGGCTTACATGGCACATTGACCACTTCCAGCCGACACCGTCACGAGCAATCCAGTGTTGTTGTGTATTCTTTAATGTTCTCAAATGATGTATAACACTTGGTGCTGCAGTTTTTCTGTCAGGGATGATCACACACAATCGTATTAAGATGGCAAATCCTGCTGTTATTCTATAGGTAACCGTGAAAACATCAATGGGCCATGCTGCTCAGCCTCTGTGCAATCCGTCCCGGATGCAGTAAGTCAGTGGAGGAACTTCGACCCATTGATACCAGTGCTAGCGAACGCCAAGCAATGATTGGTTTTGAAGCAAGCAAAAGGGTACTTTTAGGAGGGCTGTGAATGCGTACAAAGTACTGGCTGGTAGTTGAAAATACGCTTTCTGGTGAACCCAATGAATGAAACATTCGAAGTGTCCTAGTCCTCCGCCCATTACCAAACACAAAGGTCAAATTAACAAGATACTAGGAGCCACTGAAAAATTTCTAGCAGCACATTATCTGAGGCAGGACACGACCTATTTTGTGGGCTAGACTATTATCAGGTTGTTCCATAAGTCTGTGTTGTTTCACTCCAAAACTGAGGTACAAAGAGAGCAAATCACTTATTGTGTTTTCTGAATGTTACGCAACGAGATTTATGTGGTCTTTCAATAAATCGCATGTTTGTTGCGATAGTTTTACGGCAAGCCCCATTGACGATGCTTTGATAAGCTACGTATCATTGAGCAGAGCCTTGTGAACTTACACAAAATAGTCACTTTATTGTTGTTTCTGGAGCTTTGTGGCTACATTTTACCTTCTAGGAACCAACTAGTTTTACGGTTTATCAAGAATTTCGATGCTGTCGAGCTTAAAATGTGCCTGCTGGCTAGCTAGCTTGAAATGCGCCCTTGAATATGGTTTATTCCATCTTCCTATATCCTGCAGTCGGGAGGCGTCGTACAATCGGAGAGAAATCAAGCACTGACGAGTCTTGTCTGCCGTTTTGGTGTTTATTTCACGTTGGACGTAGCATATATCGGTCCGCTGAGTGTCATGTTTACCGAAGTCCTGAGGCACATTTTTAGACGGGTTAGTTTGGCTTTCGCAAACGTTTTCAGTGGGCCAACTGACAACAGAGCTCACTCAGGTTTTCGCGGACACATAGGAGATCGTCGGCAATGACCCGGTGTGTTCACACAGTTAGACAGACTTCCTGCACGCAATTCTCCAAACACAGACCACAAGACCGTTCCCCATCAGACACGGTGGGGTGTAACATCCACCGCTAAGATAGGGCGCTTCAGTGAAGGCCAAAGTGCCATATGGTGTCTTCAAGTTGGGAAAGCAATTTCATTTATATAAATTCAGCTTTTTATTAATCTGGCTTCCAGTCCCGCACTGAAAACTCGTGACCGAGATTGGATCTTGGCACCAGCAGGCTCGCAGGATCAGGCATCCGAGACAACACATCGGACTCCTAGTGGAGCTCGACTGTCGTGGTCGGAATTTTCTTACATTGGATCAACCAAACCCGGCAACTTTTCGGACTTTTTTACTGACACAGGAACAGCTGAAGTAAGTGATTCTTCCGTTCTTCTCTTTCCTGCAGTAGGCGAATACAGGCTACTATATTGCAACGCATTCGGTTCTATACAGAACTGCCAGAAGCAGTTCACTTTTTACAACACTCCAAACCGACAACTGGCAGACATCCAGTAAGAGACTTGGCTACTGAATGGTGGAACTTAGTGAGGGCCATAGTTACGGATCAACATTAAGCGATATCTTCATCTCAGAAAGTAAAAAACAGCGAATGCACCGATGCAATCGAAGAGAAATTCCTGAAAACAGTTGCCTAATTTGCCAATCGAAAGGTGGAAACGAAAATGCGAAATGCAGGAAATGCAAGCAGACCAATCGGAAAATGAGAATAACCGGTGGAACTAAGATACTCAGTGAAGCAATCAAATGCAAGTGAGTCACACAGGCGCAACATGAAATCCAACTGAACTAATCCAATTACCCGCAGGCCAAGTTTTGAACAACCAATCTGGTACGGGCTACCAAATACTCTTTACAAACTCTATAGGCGCAAGTAGACTTGAAGGAAGTACTTTACCGAACACTGACGGTGTCAGTTCGTGCGGTGGTGGTAATCTTGTACGCCATTTTTTAAGTTCGGCGAACACATAAACTGCTCTGATAAACAACCAGTTAACGCACCCGGGCTATCAGGACTTCCACACGTTGTATTCGTAATGTTTTACTGTATGAGAAGTACACGGAAATTAATTCGAGTCCTTGCTGATGAGGCCGATCAAAGGTGTGGTTCCGGTGAAGTGGACAGTACAGTGAGTATTATACAGAAGCGCTTTTCCGTGTGCTAAAGTGTTACTTGGTAGGGAATCAATACTTTTGTTTTTATCATAGGGGTCTGTAGATGTGTTCTGCTGGCAGAAGCGGAAGGATGAAAACACATTCGAGGACTATAACACAATATTACCAAGGTCAGCGACGGTGAGACGGTGGTCTTTTCTGAAGCAAACGATGTCTTAGGGTTTCACCGTGGACGACCAGATATTCTACCATCTGCACCGAATCTGCAGGGGTGTGTGATTTACTGTTCGCAGTTGGTTGGTCACAACTCCCGTTTAGTTCGATAGCTAGGCGATACACACTACTCCGGTGATGACTGTCCATGTATTGTGCAACGCGACTGAAAGTCGTCCAGTTGCGCTGTACATTGAACGACCGAGATTCCTTTACATCCAGGGGCAGAATTCTACCGTAGCAGATCGGCTACAGAGTCGTGTCTTGTCCCGTTGCGAGTGATGACTGATATCAGTATGTCTCGGCTTTCCCCAGCTCTGTTGAACACGCTCAGTTAGCCATAGTTCTGTGGTCTTCATAAGATCCGTCTATTCCCCTACCGATTCCTCTTCAGCCCTATCTTACACTCTAATATTTTTATTTTCTAGTCATCCAACTCAGAGGGTGTGAACGTGATCCTCGTGCAAAACGCAACTCCGTCAATTTTAACCAACAATCCACATTCAGTTGGATGGGACGTTATTTTGATCCGATCTCGGGTGATGGACCATTCAGCTGAAGTTCCGAACCTTCGGGAAGCATTATCTGTCCGGGATCTTCTCATTGCTTGCGTCTACCGTGGAGCCGAAGTCGGTGGTCTCAGGGAATGGCAGTATTGGTCTACTGTTCAGACCCAGGGAAATGGCTGGTTAGCCTCATATCCCTACTTTCTATGGCCCGATACGCCCGGCGGTCGAAAGTCCGATGAAGAGATGTCCAAGGAGCGACAACAGGTTTTCAGGTATATAGTCCATATTGACGTTGTACCGACTGCCATTATTCTTGGTTCGCTAGGCAAAGGACGCTGTGTCGACCTACTATTGTTGTCGCACCCATCGACGAACTCGACACTGCTTCCATACAACCAGGAACCGGATCAAACTCCACAACGCTCCTATTTTTTAACTTGGAATCGAAACACAAAGAATCCGCTATAACTATTCTTTACTCTTCCTGTATGGGAATAGTGGGTTTGCCTCCTGCATACTAGAGCTGATATAAAACGCAACATACTGAAAGTTCCGTATTCAGATCGCTTCTTTTGCTGTAGTGTTTGCATCTTCGGTAAGCGAAACGGTGGTGGTTAGGTCTATAATTCTAAGCGCAATTGAGAATTACCACTTGGTGTGCTCCCTCCGAGTAGATGTCGCACCTAAGGGGCTGTTAGGTAAGATAAAAGCTTAACTGACCTCCAACAAGATATACGCCTCAATTGTATCCATCGGCTCCATTTGATTTTCAAGCTTAACGCAGTTCAAAATCAAACGAGGGCGATTTGTACCGAGAAGTTTAGGCCACCCATGCGTCCTGTGAACTCCGAATACGGCCAACTGTTATGTATTTATAATGCAGTGAGCAAACGACAGTATGAGCGGACTGACACGGTATTCTATCCCCAGCTATGTTGCCTGATCCCGGCTCATAATACAGCGGACTAGTAAGAAGACGAAACATCATAAACGAGAGATTCAGCTGGGTTCCAGGTGTGTCTCTCGAAAGAACCAAATTGGTTTGCAAATGAGTGTATATTCGCTAAGAAGACGAAACCTTAGACACAACTGTAATGCTCCGAACAACAGGCGATTTTCAGAAAAAGTGACACTGAATATATGTATCCTTAGTTTGGCTGAAAAAATACCAAAAGTTCGTTAGCATACAAAGATACAGAGTTGTGAAAACTAACGAGCTCGACGTGAGTCGACCCGGATACGTTCCTGCTGGTGGCGTCATCAGTCTATCTAACGCCTGAGAAGAAGTGCTCGATCAAGCACTGAGCTGCTGGTTACACTCTCTTCTTTCGATACCGCGTCAGCTTTCAGCTCAAAGATATCGAGCAATATGTTCAACGGCACGGTACCCGAACATACTGGAGTTTCGGGCGTGCTGTTTTGATGTCTGGTGCAGATGTCTTGACCAACCGATACATCTTACATCACGCTACCGCCTTTGCGCAGGATGCAACCTGTAGTCTATGCGTGTCACGGGTGATAATCACGGACGAGTACGGGCGCTCTCGCCTTGAATGGTGCTCCAGTTGTCACGGTTATGGACCTTGACTCAGTAGACTGTGTTGGCAACATGGAAGAATGAACAGTTCTCAGCTTACGGCCAATGAGCAGGTGACTGGTGGCTCACCAAAGCATTGCTCGGGGTTGTTCGGTACACAAAAAAGAATCTCACACTCTTCTGACCAACAATAGGGGACGTCCTTCCAAGCAATTGATTTAGTGGGGGTCGAATGTCGTGTAGCGAAGGCAAGAATGCCGAATAAAAGCTGATTAACGCAAAAAAGGAACGTAATGATGGGACATCCTCAGGAGCTGTCACCTTCTGTGTATTTCGAACGTTCTCCAGGTCAGGATGACGAGCAGAGGCGTCGAAAACGAGACGAAAATAGTTCACTATTGTCAAAAAATGCCACTTCTCGGAATGGAGGCGATTGTCCTGAATGCGCAGAAAGACGGCATTGATCCGATCAAGAAGCTTTCCTGGTGAAATAGCAACGATCAGTGCGTCGTCCAGGTATGCGACCACACCTGGAATGCCAGAAAGGATGGTGCTTATCAACTGCTGGAAAATTTTTGGTACGGTTTTGACGCTAAACGGAAGACGGGTGTATTGATACAGCCCGAGGTGTGTGTTGATTGTCAACAGTGGGCGTGATTCTGGTGCGACTTCAACTTAAAGGTACCCTTCAGCGAGTTAGATTTTCGCGGACAACTTTCCACCGTTCAGAACAGTGAGTGGATCGTTGGGCATTGGCAGTGGATAGTGGTGCTGCTGGAGAGCTGTGTTTAGGCCGGTTGAGAAATCGGCGCAAATCGGATTTCGCCGTTGGGTTTCTTCACCACGACAATCGGTGCCGCCCAGGCGGAGTAGGATACAGGGGATAGAACGCCTTGTTGTTGCGGCCGTTGAAGTTCGATATCTACCAGTGGGAGGAAGCGTACGGGACTGATTTCTTTTGACGGAAGACTGGCGTAACACTCGGCAGGGGGTAGATGACTGCTTGTGTCGCAGTGCACTGACCGAGACCGGACTGGAAAGCAACTGGAAATCGCTTGATAATGTCGGATGCATGATCTCGAAGCGCCGTGGGAGACTGAACTGTATTGCAAATGACACTGAAGTGTCGGCTAACCCCAAGCGATCGAACCAAGCAAGACCCAATATCTGAGGTACATCGCGGAAGGCAGAACAGAGCTACGATTCCTCAATCAGTGTATGCAACAGAATCATATTCCTACGTTTTATTCACGAATACTACCCAGAAGCCGAATCAATCCAACTGCCACTGCACTAAGCCGCCATGCACGCAGTGAGTTTGACACGATACGAGGGAATATTCGGGAACCAGAACGTAAACAAGCCCAATATGCAGGGGCACTAGAAACGCTGACGATATCCGATCGCTTAGACTTCAACGCATATGTTCGACTTATTGTTGCCAAACGGACGGACGCCAGGGAAAAGAAACTCGTCAACTAGCCCAATCCAGTGACACCATGCACCAAGTTTCCAACAAATCCCGAAAGGTACGTGCACAATTTTTCTTCGTTAATGCTGGACACCACCCTTTTGGAGGCGTTGTCACTAGGTCCAAAATTTTGTTGTCCCAGTCGTAGAAACTGTCAGCTCGAGCTTGAAGTCCAATTTGAGAATCTATATGACCAGCTATCCGTGCTAGTACCTTCCTCTGAACTGAGTGTAGAACAACTG